>NW_015631052.1:303275-330105 GCF_001515625.1 Sinocyclocheilus rhinocerous | reverse complement strand
TTATTTTTCACATTTTCAGTAACTTATTATTAGCTTATGTTTTCTAATTCCTAAAAGCATGCCACATATAGATATAAAAAATAATATAATAAAATGCTGAAAAAGTCAAAAATATGATAGTATTCTTTCAGCTTTGAAACTCTCCTAAATGTGTTTAGTGTTTTGAATGAAGGATTTCCTGCAGCATCTGACAGCGTGTTCCTGTGGTTTCCTCACCATGTTGTACCAGGCTGAGATGATGAGCTTCTCCTCCTGGTCGTGTCTGGAGCGCGTCCTCTCGAAATCATGCTGAACACACAGAGACGAGCGTGAGATCATCACCACCACCACATAAACAGCAGTCTGTCTGTGTGTGTGTGTGTCTGACCTCCAGGTGCTGTATCTTCCTGTCCTTCTCCGTCAGCTGGTTCTTCAGCACCTGGACTTCAGCAGGAACCGCGCTGGACTTCTGCTTGGGGTCCAGAGTCTTTATGACCTGAAACACAGAACGCCTGGCGTTCAGGGAGACACGAGCAGCACTGTTCTCTCACTATACAGCACTATCTATCTGCAGTCTGTACTGACGGTGCGAGCTTTCTCCACGTATCTCTTGTATCTGTCCTCCATCCGTCTCATGTCTTCATCCTTCTTCTTCAGGATCTCCTGCAGCTCGTCGATCTTCTTCGCCACTGACACACACACACACAAACACACACACACACACACACAGAGTGTATCACTTAGTATTGTGACAGCAGCTCAGATGTTTCTATAGGACTATTGTAACAAGCAGTTGTGTAACATAATAAAAGCATGGTTTACTCTTCAAAAATCCGTTTTTTGTCATACTGTAATGAACTGATGCAAAGCTTCAAACACACTCCAGTCTGTTAAGACTCTCCTGATTCTGAATCATTTGAATGAATCAGTTCGTTCAGATGAATTTTTAATGAACTGGTTCAATTCAAAAAGCGCAAGACAAAAAAATTTTTTTTTTTATTTCAGTCCAAGCCAATATATATATATATATATTTTTTTTAAAGACCAAAAATACCTA
The DNA here is from genome assembly GCF_001515625.1 of Sinocyclocheilus rhinocerous. Classification (NCBI taxonomy): domain Eukaryota; kingdom Metazoa; phylum Chordata; class Actinopteri; order Cypriniformes; family Cyprinidae; genus Sinocyclocheilus; species Sinocyclocheilus rhinocerous. Next base: position 329,069 of record NW_015631052.1, on the reverse strand, counting down.
TTATTGGAATGTATTACTGAAATTAAAAATAAAGCTAAAAAGAAATATAAACACCACAGAAATATAATAAAATTACTAAAACTGATAAAATTGGAAATTGAAATTATAATTAATATTGCAATATAAAAATATTATATTATGTAATAAAAAAAATGTAGAAATGTATTATTATTATTATTATACTAAAATTGAAAATAAATTAAAGCTAAACAGAAATATAAAAACTAATAAAAATGACAAAAGCACATAACATTACTAAAACTACAATAAAATTAGAAACTAAAAATAATTACATTATAAAAAAAGAAAAAAAGTATAAGACAAAAAATGTGCACAAAGTTCAGTCAGTTACCAAGGCATGACCTGAGGCGGCAGATGATTGGTCGATTAGGAGAGGTGGGCGGATAAAAACAGACGAGCAGGCGTTAATTTCAGCACCGCAAACAAAACCGTTACAGATCTCACACATCAATCAACCAGAGACAGACAGAGACTCTTTAGAGGATACTGTGTGGTTTAACATCAGATCAGATGATCAGGTGAGTCATATTAAATCAATCAATCAATCACAAACAGATGGAAATCACTCAAGCGCTGTTGTCTGAGGAGATACGCCACTCACTACACATTTACCATCCACTTCATAGGGATTTGACTGGAGCATTTTCTATCTGATATATGACATGAACCTCACAAAAACAGCTCAAACTTCACTCCAAAGTAAAAAGAAAACAATATCAATTAACAAATTTTTTTTTTAATAATTTACAAAAAAATTAAAAATGTAAACCTTTAAAATCTAGTCAGTTACCAAGGCAACATTTATAATTTCATTATTATTAAGCACTAAAATTACTTAAACTGAAATTAAAAATAAATTAAGGCTGAGCAGAAACATAAAATACTAATAAAAATAACTATTTAAAAAAATATATAAAACTGTATATATGCATAGTTTTAGTTCTTTAGTTTAGCCCAAATTTCACACCAAAATAAAAACCGTTTTTTAAAAAAGTTACTAAAAAGGTTAAAAAAAAACAAACATTCAAATTAGTGTAAATTACAATGATGGATGCTTTACAAATAATATATATTTTTAGTTTTAGTTTTTTTAATTAATTGGTATTTTTTAATATAAATTCTAAAACTAAAAATGTGAATTATTAAAAAAAGTGTTATTATTAAAAAGGTAAACAAAATTTAACCATAAAAACAAGTGTAAATTGCAACCAAAATACTACAATGGTGTATAAATACTTGATAAATAATATATATTTTTCAATAATATATTTTTTAAATTAATTGTTAATGCTACTAATTTTGTTTTAACAGGACTTCCATTTGGATTTGACTGGATGTTATTATGATATTATTGATTAATATCATTCAGCTCCGCCCACACTGACTTCCTTTTCTCATGTCAAATAATTTATGAAGTGGAGCAAGTTATTACATTCAGAAGAAAAATGATAATAGAATCATAATTCTTTAGACTGACGTCATGAATCGTTCGCAATAAGAGCAGACAGATGAATTAAAGGGTTATTTCACCCAAAAATGAAAATTAGCCCATAAATTACTCACCCCCGAGGCATCCTAGGTGTATATGACTTTCTTCTTTCAGACGAATCCAGTCGGAGTTATATTAAAAATTGTCTTTGATCTTTCAAGCTGTTTCATGGCACTCAGCGGGTGTTGCATGCATCAGTCCAAAACAAGTTAAATAAAAAGGCGCCCATCCATAAAAATAAAAAAAAAGTGTCTCACACGGCTCCAGGGGGTGGAACTTGGAACTTTAATGTAGCTTGCGCCAACAGTTGCACACAGAAGCAGCTACATTAAAGCTACATTAAAGTGATTATTAAGTTTTGAATATGGATATTTTTCTTACAAAAACGCATTGATTCGCTACAGAAGGCCTTTGTTCACCCCCCGGAGCCGTGTGAGACACTTTTTTTTTATGGATGGGCGCTTTTTATTTAACTTGTTTTGGACTGATGCATGCAACACCCGCTGAGTGCCATGAAACAGCTTGAAAGATCAAAGACAATTTTTAATATAACTCCGACTGGATTCGTCTGAAAGAAGAAAGTCATATACACCTAGGATGCCTCGGGAGTGAGTAATTTATGGCTAATTTTCATTTTTGGGTGAACTAACCCTTAAAGGAGTCGATTCGGTCTGAAATGAGGCGGATCGTCCAGCAGACAGCAGCACTGAGTGTTTGTGGACTGAACGGAGAGATTTTAGCTCAGACACAATCATGACGCGAGGAATCAGTTTTCAGTGTATGGGCTAATTTTCATTTTTGGGTGAACTAACCCTTTAAGGAGTCGATTCTGTCTGAAATGAGGCGGATCGTCCAGCAGACAGCAGCACTGAGTGTTTGTGGACTGATCGGAGAGATTTTAACTCAGACACAATCATGACGCGAGGAATCAGTTTTCAGTGAGTGTGTGTGTTACTGACGTCCTCGGTCTTGCTGTCCTGCTCCTGTAAAGCTCTCTGCAGTTCCTCCACCAGAGCGCTCAGCTCTGAGATCTGCTGCTGACTCAACCTGACACACACACAGACAGAGAGAGAGCACGTCACACTCCGTACGCTGATGTATCTGACACACGTCTCACACACACACAGACCGGTTCTGCGTCTCGAGTGTGTTCTGGCTGCGCTGTGAATCCTCCAGCTGCGTCTGAAGCTCCTCCTGTCTGTGTCTGTACGACTCCTCCTGAACACACAGCGTCTTATTCTCCTGCTGCAGACGCACAACCGTGTCCCTGACACACACACAGAGAGAAAACACATTCACATGTCAGACTCATCTTATGTACACAGATAAGTGCCAAGAATCATGTGGCACTGAAGACTGGAGTAATGATGCTGAAAGTTCAGCTTTGACTCACAGAAATAAATTACAGTTTAACATATGTTCACATAGAAAACAGTTATTTTAAATTTGACAGTTTTTACTGCATTTTTGATCCAAACTTTTGACCGCTAGTGTGTGTGATTAGCATTAAGTTTTGAAACAGCTAAACTGCTTAAATGTTTAACTAGTAAAGTCCAGACACACTACAAGCTACTACTAAAAATAATTACTACCCACATTGACGTCAGTCACTCTTTTTAATTTTATGACTATCAGATTGTATAATCTACGTAACATAAAATTCATTACATAATTCAAAGCTGTATTTATTTTGCAAAAAAAATCTGGAACATGAAAAGAAAATGTTACACTACATATTAGTGATACAACAACTTTTTTTAACCAAAAACTAAAATTAATTTGATATGAATAAATTATGAATAAATGTAATAATTAATCACATTTATTCAATGATCAACACTCAAGTGAAAACTGAGTTGCATATACACATTTCATCTGCAGTTTTTATCAAATTTTCAATTATATAAACCGAAAACCATCCGTCCAAATATGTTCGGTTATTGAAATTTTCGTGCATCACTACTAAATATTAATACAAAAAATTTATATCATTTATATAATGGAATAAAAACAGTATTATGTAGTTAAATTATTCTACGACAAAAGATAACGATTAAAAATGCAACACTGCCAGGCTTATTATAGTTAAAACTAAAACTATATTTACACTATTTAATATATATACTATATAACTTTTTCCTGCTAATTGCCAAGTCAACATTACTCCTTTTAAATCAGTTTACTAAAATAACTACAACTAAAATAAAAAAATAATAAAAATACACAGACATTTTAAAAACAAAATAAAAAAAAAGACAAACAACAAAATCACTAAAAAAAACTAAAATAAAAATGAAAACAAAATCTAAAAATAAACTCATTCAGAATATTATCACTATAATACTATCTCAAAGATACTAAAATAAGATGGATGTTTGAGAAGTCTATTAGCACATTTTTTTTAAATACAAGAAGATTCTTAAATAATTAGTAAATAATGTAAGTTAGCAAACAATTAAACAAACAACCACTTTGAATTCAGCAGCATCACTATTTCTGATGTTTTAACACTGACCTGAGCTCTGTAGGCATGATCTCTGCCGCCAGGCTGCCGACGGCTCCTGACTCAGCGCTCAGAGAATCTACAGACACACAGGGAGAGAGAGCTGATTGGTTGAGAGTGTGAGAGAGGGCGGGGCTTATGTTTCTGACTGTAGATGCAGTGTGTGTGACCTGTTAAGCACTGCTGCTGGACCTGCGCACATCTCAGCTCTTCAGTCGTCTCTCTCAGCGCGTCTCGCTCACCTATCAGCTTCTGCAGCGCACACACACACACACATTAATGCTCACAGTCACAGAGTCCCCCTGCTCTGATGTGAGGGATCTGTGTGGTACCTCTCTCTCCTTCAGAAGCGTCTCGTATTTGTCATTGAGGTTCTTGTACTCAAACTGCCATTTCTCAGCTTTCATGGCCTCGGCCGAGTGTTTGGCGCTCATCTCATGAGCCTGAGGAACACAAACATCCATTAGTCATTCATCTGAACGTGCTGCTTCAGAGTCCATCTGACGTTTTGATTCACTTGAAGCGGTTTTCTGAATTCACATTGGTGATTCCAGCCTGTGTCCATGAGGTTCATGAGGACTCAGAGTTGGTATCAAAGCACTCTGGCCTAATTGGTGGAAGTGGGAAAAAGTGATAGAATTTATGATTTATGAACAACTCTTTGCTGCATAAATTGTCTTTGGTGAGCAGACTGAATTTGTGGCATTTAATGCATTTGCAGCAGACAAAGTGCTGTTGTAAATGCATATTAGAGTGAATCTCACAAAAACAGCCCACATTTCACTCCAAAATAAAAATAAAATAATAATTAATAATCAATAAAAATAAACATTTTTAAATTGAATTACATTTGTTAAAAAATAAAAAAAAAGGCAAAAAAAGCAAAAATAAATAATGTTGTATAAATAGAAAATACACACACACACACACACACATACATTATATATATATATATATATAGCTAGATGTATATTTATACATACATATTAAATTATATGCATTTATTTACATGTATGTGTTCACACTTATTATATAATATATGCTATATAGATAACATTTTAAATATATTATATAACAAATATATCTTTATAATGATATATGTATTGTATACATATATATCTTTATAATTATATATCTTTATAATTACATATGTATTGTACAATAACATTCTGTATATAATATATGTATATATAACTTACATATGTATGTATTTACTACAAAAATGATTTACTACCTCTAATAATAGATAGAACAACAAAATTGCTCAAATAAAAAATCAATTCAAAATATTAATAAAAACAGTAACTTCTAATAGACACAAGATTAAGTCTAACAAATTAGTACATTTATAAAAACTAAGAAACAAAATAAATATAAAAAATTCAACTCACTTAAAAATAAAAATTAAATTCAAACTTGAAAACTAAATTAGATACAAACTTAAATTAAAACTAGTGCGGTCAAATGATTAATCACATCCAAAATAAAAGTTTGTTTACATAATATATCTGTGTGTGCTGTTTAGGCTTGCCGCGATAGATGGAAGCGAGGAAAAGAGGGAACGCCCCGCCCCCGCGGTGATACCGGTATTACCAGTGTTGTTTTGTTACAACACTGGTAACAAACCGGTGGGAAAATTTCCTCACCGTCACAACTAGGGCTGGGCAAAAAAATAGATTTTTCGATATATCGTTTTTTAAAATGTGGTCGATTCAATATCGATTCTCAAAGGGCGACTGAAAACTACTGCGTGCGACTATGAAAATGTTTTTAGGAGTAGCAGTGCGACTGACCAGATCATCATCACTGTGACGCTTTTGGTAATGAGAACAAAGGGTCAAAAACAATGATAAAAAAAAAGCGATGTGAACAACAATTTCTGGCATCTTCATTTTGTGGATCTTGATTTGCTAGTACTCATACTGACGGTGTAAACTCGTGTGCTGACGTGAGCAGTGTAAGCAGCGTTCCTTCACCTGTCTCTTGTAGGTGTCGAGCTGCGAGCGGATGGCGTTCGCTCGGCGCAGCTCCTCCTCCAGCTCACAGGTGCGCTGCATGTAGACGTGGTTCCTCTCCTCCAGCAGACGCACCTGTCTGCGCAGATCGCCCAGATCCTCCAGCTTGCGTTTGTATGTCTCCACCATGGCCTCCAGTCGACTCACGCGGTCAGACGAGTGCCTGCAGCAGGAAACACCAGTGATGAACACAGAAAGAGCGTGTCAAACAGCAGGCAGCGAGGCGTCTGGCGTCTCGGACCTGAGGATGTCCATCTCATCTTTGAGGGACTGGGCCTCCTGAGCGAGGCTGGTGAGCTCCTCGTTCCTCAGCTGCAGATCCGTCACCTCTCGCTCCAGAACATCTGCTCGCACACGCAGGTCGTCTCGACTGCTGTCCAGCCTGAAACACACAACCAAACAAACATTATCAGGCTGGGAGATTTGGGTTGGATGTTGTAGTGAGTTTGACAACGTTTAATTTCTCATACCACTGATGCTTAGAAGATATCAATGTTAAAAGAACAGAAAAGGATCTTTTTTCATTTTGACCCAAAAGGACGCAGCAGCCTTTGCATGAGATTTCTTTCTGGTTCACATTACTGGTGATAAACTTTAAACACAAGCCTATGGGTTCATTTTTCACATTCACATAATGCTAAAATTATAATTACTTATAAAATTATAACTATAATTGGTCCATGTTTTTACACAGTACTGTAACAAAGCTAAAAAAAAATTTTTTTTAAATTACACAGAGGGAGAGGAGTCATTTTTCTATTTGAAAATAATATATAGAAAATATATAATTATAATAAAGAAATAGTATGAATATATTATTATTTATATAATATTAAATGGAAATATAATACTGTTTTTGTGTGAATGGATATAACCAGAAAAGAAATTAATACTTTTTTGTAATTAATTACAATTATAATAGTATAGTATAGGAATATTAATATCATATGATATTAACGTAACAGTGCATAAATATAATACTATAATTCTTTTTGTATTTGTATGAATAGACGTATACAGAATTTAAGTAATAATGATTATATTAATTTTATTTATAATAATATTGTATTAATACAATGTAAATGATACAATGATATTACAATTCTTGATTTTCAATTAATGATAAATAATATTAATTTAATTTATAACGCATATAGAAATAACAGTATTATATTATTAATCAAATACTACATAAATATTATAATATAATATTACAATTATTTATACAATATTATAAAGTTATAGAACTTGGTATTTGTAAGAATGGATATAGCCTGAAATCAATTAGGTAATACATTTTTTAGAATTAACTACAATTAATTTAATTTATAATACAATATAGAAATAATATTATCATATAAATCATAAATATAGTGCTATAATATTAGAATTATTTATAAAATATTATATAGAAATATTTTATTTATGAACGGATACTGGCAGAATTCAATTTAGTAATGATTAAGGATATTAATTTTATTTATAATTATATGATCATAGTGTTAATATAATACTACATAAATAAAATTATAACATTACAAGTATTTATAATTATTATCATATTGTTAATATAATACTAGGTAAATATAAAACTGTAATATTACAATTATATGATTTTTTATTTGTATGAATGGAAAACCAAAAGTTAATAATTATGACTATATAATATACAATACAGAAATGATATTAACATTATGACAACAGTAATAATAAAAAAAAAAAAATTTTGAATGTATATTTTCATATGAAGATGTAGGTTTTATCCACTTTTCACTGTCCAGTGAATCAGATTTGGAGCATCAGTGTGATTAAAGGCTGAGTGTTCAAGTCTGTGAGTTTCGATCTACAGAAGACCAGCATAAACACTCTGGGCCCTGTCGTGGAGCTGCGCGAGGGGCCTCACACCTGTAGTTCTCCTCCTGCAGCTGCTCCATCTGACTCTGCAGCAGCAGCAGCTTCTTGTTGGTGATGGTGGAGGAGACGTCGGGCGTCTCGCAGCGATTGAGACGCTCCCGCAGAGACTGAAGCTCCACCTGCAGCGAGGACTTCTCCTCCATCAAAACAGACACCTGAATCACACACAAACATCTCACTTACTACTCAAGCCAACCTTCCTGCTTTTATTATCATTCAGTTCAGCGGTCACCTGCTGCTGGAGCTCCCGGCAGCGGTGTGTGTAGTCTCTATCGTCCGTCTCTTCACTCAAAAAATAATACTTCCTGGACTGAGGATCAACAGGATGAGAAAACGTGAGATAATGCAGAAAACCCGAACCCACCCGATCCTAAACACCACACACTCACCTGACTGTCGAAATCCCCGTACGTCTCTGGAGTTCCTGCCTCCACGGGCCCTTTGGTGAGCAGCTGAGACACAAACACAGTAAGACCTCCATTAGATCAACAGCACAGCGGTCACACGCTCAATCTGCTGCTCTTCACAGATCTACACGTGGCCTTCTGGGAGAACAGAGCGAGTTTTCACACAGATCAGTGGAGAGACTGTCCTCCTCATCGTTTGAATGGAGGAAGTTACAGAGAAATAAACATTTGAATAAAGCCCAAAAGTGACGACAGCGACCCGAGACCTGAAGTATTTCACATTCACTTCCTCCACGGGGACTTCATTTATGTATTTTGGAGCATGTGTGCGAATGAAAAAAATATATAAAAATCCCAACAGGTCCTTGAAAAGAAATTTAATGTCATAAGAAGTCTTATACACACTGCCGTTCAAAAGATTTTTAATGTTTTTTTTTAACAGTCTCTTATGCTCATCAAGGCTGTATTGATACATAAAAAAAAAACAGTAATATTGTGAAATATTATTGCAAATTCTAATACTGGTTTACTATTTTACTATACTTTAAAATATAGTTTATTTCTGTGACGCAGCACTGAATTTTCAGCATCATTACTCCAGTCTTCAGTGTCACATGATCCTTCAGAAATCATTCTAATATGCTGATTTATTATCGGTGTTGAAACGGTTGTGCTGCTTCATATTTTTTGGAACCTGTGAAACATTTTTCTTTAATTCTTTGAGGAATAAACAGTTAAAAAGTACAGCATTTATTCAGAATATAATTCTTTTTTAACAATATAAGTCTTTACTATCTGTTTTTATCCATTTAACACATATTTGCTGACTAAAAGTATTACATTCTTAAAAAAAAAAAAAATAATTTACTAACCCAGAAGACTGGAGTAATGCTGCTGAAAATTCAGCTTGGCTTCACAGGAATAAATTATATTTTAAAGTATATTAAAATAGAAAACTGTCATTTTAAATTGCAATAATATTTCAAATTACAGTTTTTTTCAGTATTTTTGATCAAAAAAATGCAGCCTTGATGGGCAGAAGAAACATATTTAAAAATCTTACTGATCCCAAACTTTTGAACGGCAATGTATCTTAAATGGTATAACAAACATCTTAATTTTTTAAAGATCTTACATTTCAGAACAGAAAAGCAAGAATGATGAAACAGCTTAACGTGATTATCAAACTTCAAAAGGCTATGATTTACTGAAATAAATCTGAGCGCCGCTGCATGTTTCAAAGTTAAAAGGCTGCACTGTTACATATTCGACAGGCTTGCTGTTTCAGAGCAGTTTACGATCAAAGACAACAGCATATTTATGCCAAACGATTACTCATAGACTGTTTATCAATTATGAAAGTGTATATTGCAATATGTAAATAGAGGATATGATCGTAAGAGTGAATATTTTATCTCCATCTGTTCAAACGAACAGATATTTCAAAATAAGAGTCCTTGTGTATTTTGGGCTTGTTTATAATTATAAGTCCAGCGTTATGCATAAAGTTTTTTCTCATGTTATTATTGGAATTTTGGTTACACAATAAACCGTATCTGGCATTTCATATAATTATAAATTATATATAAACAAATAAAGAATGCAGTTTAAAGCTAAATATTTAAAAACCCAATACACATTTTGTATTCTGATTAAATCATTCGGCATGCTAATTTCTCCTTGCATCCCTTTACTAAGGAAAAGCTTACATTACTTGCTCAATTTTCATTGCATTCTCAAAGTTTTGTTTCAATATGCTCCTAAAAGCACAAGTGCTTCTTTTGAAATAAGTGTGTAACAGAGGTGTGTTGTGTACCTCTTGTATAGCCGTCATCACAACATGCTGCACTGATTCCTCCAGCGTCATGATCTGCTGAATGTGCTCTGAGAAAGGAAAGAAAATCATATAGTTATGACATTTAGGCTGATGGTTAATTAACAGACCAAAAAAAACAAAAAAAATCACTATTTTACAGATAAATTATTCTCAAGTCATTTTGAAAAACATACACCTAATGAAGTCATTCATTAAAATTCATGTGCCCTCGTAATCTTTAATCAAAAACGTTAACCTCCCCTCCCCCTCAAAACGACTCATCTTCTCTTTCGGTCACGAGCTATGGCGCAAGGCCGGAGCTAGTGATGTGAGGGGTAAACGCTGGGATAAACGACAGGGGGAAAGCTAATGCTTCACTTTATAGCACTGACACCAGTAGGGAGTACGTACGTTACCCCTAAACATTGAAAAGATATTAGGATATTACCACATTAGTCTTAGGACATCGCAAACTAATTTTTTTCATGAATATAACTTAGCCTGATGGAGGCTCATCTGATGGCTCAGTCATTCAGGCAGTCTCTCTCTCTCTCTCGCGTACGCGTGCTGTTTAGGCATGCTTTGTGCCGTTGATCGTCGTCATCATCCTTAATAAATAAAACATTATTCATGCTTGGGTGTCAGCTGTGAATCCTCCATTTTGTTAGCAACGCCCCAGCTTCCAACGATCCAATCAATTCCCGAATGACGAAATCAAGTCCCGCCCTCTCATTTCAGATGCCGTTTCACTCGGATATATGTCACAGTAGAGAAAAAAGACAATCGCAACTTCCGTTTCATGCCGACTTTAAGGCTCAGTAAACAAATACGGCACTGAGTTAGAATTATTAAAATTAATTATATTTGAATTATTAAAATATTTAAAATAAAATATTCACACTGTATATTGTACAATATTTTATCATTTAATTTATCATATTAGATTTAATGATATAGGTATATTTCATTGGTATATCTCAATTTCATTTATTATGCTAATAAATTGATTATACTACTGAAATTAATAATTTCATATAATATTATGCAAAACCCTGAAGACTTTAACATGCATAAAAGCAGGAGATGTTGAGTATCTGTTTGTAAATATGAGTTTTACTACGGCTTCACATGTGTTTCTGATTACTTCTAAACGTCATCTGATTTCAAAATGTTTCGGAGCTCATTAACACCTGTACTGTCAGATTGATAACAGCTGGTTTTTCCCCATCACTCCCCTCTAGTGATTTCTCTCATGGTGCTCGTGTCTCTGAGCCTCCATTCATGCTGTCAGCGGGGGTCGCTCTAATCTCAGCTCAGTTTTTGTTCTCTTTTCTAGTCTGTCCATCAGACCGTAACACTGTGGTCACATGACTGATCATGTGACCCAGGGCTTCTAATCTCTTGTGTACCTTGTTTCTGATCGCAGCTGACGGCGCAGCCCAGAACCAGCTGAAGCAGACGACCCAGTTCAGTCACGTCCCCCATCTCACCGATCAGACACACGTCAGGAACGTGCTCGTCAGACACCTGCTGACCCAACACCTGACACACACACAATACGTTACTAGCTAATAACAGCCTCAATAACAGGTTAACATAACTAAAAATTTCAACAGAGAACATGTTGTAAAGAGTTAAAATATAACAGACCCATTGTACAGACACAAATGTATACATACACACACAAATATACACACGTGTGTAAGCATTCATAAATGTGTACAATCTAGGGCTGCACGATAAATTGAAATGGAATCGAGATCGCGATTCGACAGAAGCTGTGATTGTCATGCGTATCTTTCAGTGAAGCACGGTTCTGTGATCAGCAGTAAATCTCCATCCAAAGGCCAGAGGGCGCTCTCGCACTGAAACTCCAAATACGCCTCGCTGGAGCAGCATTTACTTCACAGAGCCGTAGTTCACTGAGAAGCTATGCAAACAGCTGTCATTATCGCAACGATTTCAGAATCGCGCAACAAAATCGCCTGCGATTTTTTTTGCGTAACTTGTCAGTAGGGCTGCACGATAAATCGCATGCGATATTTAACGTGCATCTTGTCAGTAAAGCCGTTCTGTAATCAATGTTAACGAGTACGAGTACAGGAGACCAGTATCGGGCCCGATACCGATACCAGTATCGGTGCATCCTATATATATATATAGCGCTTTCATTGAATTGCTGCACACCCAACGCGCCTTACAATCGTATGAGGGGATCTCTATTGATAATCACAACATGTTGGACGTGATACTTATGTTATAAAGACAACAACACATTTTTGTACACGATAAAAGCTCCTTGTGGTTTCTCGGTTTGTCCAATTTAAGCATCCATAAACAATGCAAAACCCTGGCATTTTGAGTTTCTGCTAGTGATTTCTATGGAGAGAAAAATCACTTCCTGCCCTCCAGCTGCATTTCACGTGTCATCAGAATCACGTGATTGCAAACAACCTATTAGTTATTGTAGTATTTAAATTTAAATTCCCAAAATTGAGAAACAATATAATAATATCTAAATATATAATGGAAGTATATTTTATAATATATTTACTGTATAAAAGTACATATTTTATCATTTACTTGTTATTCAAGTATTACACACACACAAATACATATCCCCTTTATGTGAACCTCTGGTTCAAAGGTACAAAGGAAAGCAGCTTTTGATAGACTTCAATCACACAAAACATAACTTACATCATGATAATACTCCATCATGCTCTGAAGGATCTTCTTGAGGTTGCTGACCTGTCAGAGCACATGTGTGTTTACTCAGACCCATGAACATCCTGTATACTGTACAGAAAACCTCTTTACTAGAGAGAAATCTAATAAAACTAAAGTACCTTCAGCCTCCAGTTTGTGCCGCCATCCTCTTTTATCCTGCTGAGCCACGTCTCATTAAACCAGGACGAATCTCTGAGAGAAACAGAAGAGAAACGCTCTTAAAACACAGAGCCAACACAATTTATCATGCATCATGAAGGAAAAGGTCTGTGAGTGGTCTTGAGGGCCAGTGAATGAGAAGTATTCACAATCAGCTGTCATATTTGACATGCATGTGTGCCGGCGGTTTAACGGTGTTTCAGACATCCAGCGCATCTGTCAGATCAGCTTTCACGTGAATAGTTGACGTTCCTTCATAAACATTTGCAGAAAGTCACACCCACACGTTACACTCACATTTTATTGAGCACATGTGCGATGGCCACGCCGCTGGTGAGCTCATGTTTGCTCACACACGACGGCACCTGAAATGTCTGCAGCTGGAACACAGAAAGAGACAGAAAATTAGACAAATACAGACATGAGAGGTGTATACAAAAACAGGATCCGTTTAAAACTTGTGTTGTTTAAGGTCTAAGACACCTTTTAGAAAAATAAATAAATAATAAAAACAAGATTAAAATAAATTAAAGACAAATATATTACAATAAATTAATTACAATAAAACAATTAAATAAACAATAAAATAGATTAATGTAAAAGTAAAATTAAAGTAAACATAAAAATGCATATGTACTATAGTGAACAGATTTTTTTCTAATAAATATAAATACAACTCAAAATAAATCTTTTTCAAATAAACCTTTACAAATATTTATTAAACAAATTGAACGAACTGAACAAATAAAAACAAACGTTCATACCTACTTTGATATATTACAAGTAATATCTGCGTAATTGTTACAGAAAAACATACTAAAAGACTGTAATTTATTATTTTGGTACATGTACAGCAGTATGTCTCAAAAGTGAGATCAAAAACAATAAGTTTACTGAGGTAAATAAAGTCATGGTTTGTTCCTCAACTGTGAGGGACATTTTTGTTATTTTATTTGAGGAGGATATATTGATTTCACCGGAGGTTATGTTGTTTTGAACTCTTATAATCAGTCTAAACTCATTTCAGGACCTTTGGTCAGTTACATAATGAGTTTAACACACCAAACACACACATGCAGAGCTGTATAAAACACTAATAAAATCGCCTGACTGATATACGAGCGAATGATAAACAGAAAACGGCGATTCATTCTTTGAAAGTCATAAACTCGGTGAAATGTGAGATTGCACCTGCTGCTAACAGGCTAGCGCGCTAAACACAAACAAACAACTAACGTTACTTCATTCTCAGTCAATACAGACGGACACTCTTTAAATATCAGCTTAAGTGAACAGAACGGGTTTATATCTTACCCAGATGAATAAAGAGTCACTCAGTTGGTGTTTATTGAGGCTCATGGTGCCGGTTTGCGCTGCTACACACACTAGCAGCGCTGCTAAATGCGTTCACACCATAGACACGAACTGACGCGTCACCGACGCACTTATTTGCGCCGCGAGAACTCTAGTAGCCATAGCAACACAGCGACGCGCTCGCTGCATATTTCAATTAAATATATGTAAATAATCAACTTATTTTAATCACATTTAAATATTTAACTTAACAAAAATATTAGTTTACCCAAAAGTTAAAATTCCGTCACTTACTCACCCTCAAGTTTCAAACCTGTACCAATGTCTTTCTTCTGTTGAACACAAAAGAAGATATTTTGAAGAATGTTGGTAACCAAACAAGTTGCCGGTAGCCATTGACTTACATAGTATTTTATCCATAAAATGGAAGTCAAAGGGGACCAGAAACTTACACATTCTTCTATCACGCTACATTTACATAATATACATTACATTTTGTTGTAATTAAGTTAATAAGGTCTGTATACAGCGGCTCGTAAATTTAGAGAATTGGTTAAAATGACAAAATTGCAAAAAAAAAAAAAAAAAAACAATAACAAAAAAACATGACGTTTTGAAAATTAAAAAAAAAACATCCAAAATAAAACCAGTGTGTGACGCAGATCTGTTGAGTGACCACTAGACGGCAGAAGCCAACAGCCAAAGTCAACAGTGTTAGTTTTTTTTATTTCATTATTATTATTGACCAGAACGAATAAACAACATTATACAAAAATTTACATAAACATGCCAGAGTGTACAAACAATTGATTCAATAATTAGCTTTTTTTATTTTTTATTAATGCTCATAAATCAAAAACAGTATACAAAAAATAACACAACCATCAGCATAAAAATGATAGACAATAATAACAAAACAAAATAAAAAACAATAAATAAGAAAAAGGCGGTGTTTAATCCATTACAACCTGGAAAAAAATTTGAGACTTAATTAAAGATTCTTTGCTTTTTATTAACAATGTTCTCCAAAGTGGTGCGTTTTAATCTCTTGGAGAAAATGAATGCAATTTGGCTTGGATCCTGACCATTTCTTCTTAAGTATGTGAAATTTTCCCAAAATAATAAAAAGTTGCAGGCTACAAGTAAAGTAAAATTATTATTATTATTACTTTCATTGGAATAGGCTACATAAATATATAAAAAAGTATTTAACTTTAATATAATATTTGTTTTCCTTCTAATTAAATTTTCCATATCCACCCAGAAAATCCTTGTGTATACACAATTACAAACAGATGGACAATAGACTCCTTTTCAAGTGTTGTTTAAGGTTTCTTAATTAATTATGCATTCTTTGTCATCATAAAGCGGGAGAAATCTGGAAGACAATTCAAATGTATTAAAATTACGTCTTTAGTATTCGGCAACAGTCAGTGCTAAAGTACAAAATAAAACAATCATAATGGTGGACATCTCAAAAGGCGTCTAGACTGCAAGTAAACATTGTGGATAATTAATTATTCATACTCAAATGTGCTTTGAGAACATTTTAATATAAATCTAGAATATTTTCCTCACAGATCGACCCTATAGTTATCAATCTGTAAGAACAGCACTTGTCAAAATTACTGGAGAAATAAGAACTTTTTTTTTTAAAAATCATCACTACTAAGTGTTGAAGCTCCCCATGACACTTCACACGTAAACCTGTGTTTATATTAGGCCGACATCTCTAGCCCGCTCTCTGCTTTTGACACGTTCACACGCGCTTACGTCACTTCCTGCTCCTCCCATCCGGCCTGTCAATCACCCGCGGTTACCCAACACCTCTTATTGCAGTTACTGTGTAACTTATCTATAGGTAAATAAATTATGCATAAAGGGAAAAAAGTCTCCATTTATTTTGACAGGTCTGGAGCTCGGCTGTGGTCTGATCCGCACCGGAAGCGCTCTGAGACGCGGACGGAAACGGCAGGGTCACTGGTTTACATGCTGCTCTCTGGTTATGGTTAGTCATCCTCCAGGGCTTCATGACTAACAAGCTGGCAAAAGACAGGAAGGGGGTTTTCACAAGAACCGACGGACGACTATTTTCATCCAGGAACCTTCCTCTTCTCTGAGCTCGACCCGTCTGCCCATCCAGATGTGCTTCCTGAAACTACTTCCGTTAAATAACTGTGACACATTATTTTTCTTTCCCCTGCTCTCTTCTCAATGTACATTTAACATACTATTTTGTCAAAGCATCAACACACAAACATACAAAGAAGAAAGGGGAAATAATTAAATGGAAGTAATGATAATGAAAATATGAATACAAAATATTTAATAAAAAAATAGACAAACTATAAAATTAAATACACTAAACTTTCATTAACACATTAATGGACATTTTCTTTTAATGATTTAAATAATATTCTATCATAATAAATGTTATAATAAATAAATAATATAATATAATTATTCTTCCTCCAATATTTATTCTTAATATTGTTGAAATATAATTTAAAAAATAATTTGATAAGTTTAAAATATTTAATAGTAATGTATTTTATAATAATAAATTCATATAAATATGTCCAATCATATTTCTTAATATAATTAAAATATAGTTATTTTAAAATATAAAAATGTAATAGTGTATGTATATTTTTCTTTGTAAATAGTGCATCTGATAAATCTTTCAACTTGAAATCCTCAACAATATACATGATTTAGGGAATCATTCATGTCTGGAGCACAAAAGTATGACAAAAAATAAAATTAAATGATACTTCATTTAGAAGAGCTCACTGCAAATTCTGGATGCTGGTAAAGTGACATTTTTCAGACTCTAATTTAGGGTTACACACCCACATCTGACGTCAGAACAGACTAAACAGACTCTGTTTTAAGCACAGCTTCTGGTGCAGACTGAATATGGAAGGCAGACGGGGCCAAAAGCCCTTTAAAGGAACGCATGAAATTCAACCATGTCAACACACACTTTTTGTCTGTGTTAACGTGACAACACGCACAGCAGCCTATGAAATTGGTGTATTTGAGACTATATTTGCACATGTGATGTGATCATTGTGTATATACATAAACATCAGATGTCATGTTTATTCATGAAGGATGTCATCATGAATACACTGGATATCAGATGTTGTATTTTTTCATGAGGGATAACCAAGCGGCAACCTACCGCTCTCTCTCGCTTGAAGCCAATACGGAAGTGACTAAAACTGCAATTCATCGACTGACCGCTAGAGGTTGGCTGCAAAAGGGAGTCAGTCCCATAGACCTCCCATGTTTAAATCTCATGGGTTTTCACAGCTTGAAAACCCCTATAAGAACAACTTGTGGATTGATGTGAACGCCAGCAGGAATAATGCTCGGAATGATTGTGAATTAAACATCTCCGATGACGTTCATTGCAATGGATTTTATCGAGTTAGGCTACAAGAAAAGGTAGGAAATGGATTTAATTGCAAACTGTTACTGATTTTATGTGTGCTAGGGATGGGCGTATCGATCCGAAGTATCGATTATCGCCCATCCCTAATGTGTGCTACGCTGTCACGGCATTCGACTCCTCACACGTACAGAAGTGGGCAGCCTCAGACTGACAGCTGGCACTGGGTGAATAATCTGCATTATAAAAAGAAAAAAAAACTAAAGATTATATATGATTAATTATTGTTGCCAAGTTATCTAGTCGTTGCTTGTTTACAGTGCTTTGTTATATGGAGCAGTTTGTTAGATCGCAATCTATCTAATTTGTTTGTCTAAAGAAGTGCAGACAGATGTATGAAAGTACACAAGTTGCACCGTAATTTAAACGCGGCAGACTTTAATGGAAATTAAAACAAAGGCAGAATACCATACAACTCCAGGCTGGCACAGTAATATTGACGAATGGCTAAATAACCTGGGCTTCCATACCACCTCAGTAGTGCCACAAACTGATCACCTCCATGCCACGCCGAATTGAGGCAGTAATTAAAGCAAAAGGAGCCCCTACCAAGTATTGAGTACATGTACAGTAGATGAACATACTTTCCAGAAGGCCAACTATTCACTAAAAATGTTTTTTTTATTGGTTTTATGAAGTATTATAATTTGTTGAGACAGTGAATTGGTGGGTTTTTGTTCAGTGTGAGCCAGAATTAAAAGAACCAAAGACTTAAACTACTTCAGTCTGTGTGCATTGAATTTATTTAATACACAAGTTTCACAATTTGAGTTGAATTACTGAAATAAATGAACTTTTCCACGACATTCTAATTTATTGAGATGCACCTGTATACACATGATAAAGGAGGTCATATATGTCCCAAAATTACCAATAACTAATTTTGACCAAAAACGAAGTTATGGTGTTTTTGTCTTTGCACGGCAGCACTGCTGTCACTATAGACGGGCGTGGTTTCAGCAACCAGGCACCTCAGCTTCACCCACGTCCCGCCTTTTTGCTCGTTTTCGATTATCCGGGAGTGATGCGCGGTGACGTGCTGCCAAGATGGCGGCAGTCGGCTCCGCCCACTTTAGGCTTCAAAAATGCTCTTCAGAAACCTACGAAACCTACGAGTGATGTCACGGACACTACGTCCATGTTTTTATACAGTCTATGGGGATAACACATCGGTATGTTGTGTGTGATGTCAGTCTTATGCCTTGACTTTTCATGTCCTTTTTAGTTGTTTAGTTCAATGTTCTTTCTCGGGTAGAAAAGTCTTAATTTACATTGTAACATTCATTAATTTACTTTAGCACAGTAGAAATCAGTAAAGCAATGCTGCAATTATCTAAAAAAAAAATAAGATTAATATGTGAGTAAATCTAGAAGTAAATCTACTCTAAAAAGTAATCCATGTTTGAACATGGCTGGAATGTACGTGAGTTGAGGGAAACGTTTCAATTTTTTCATCTTTACTTGTACCAAAAACCATGGCAAAAACTGCCACCTTAGCACAGCCAGAATGTACACATACAAAAGAAATGCAGACAAACAGTGCATGTTCACGGTGAAATTTTACGTGTTCCATTTAAAGGGCCTTCTGCCTTCCATACTCTTGAGGCAGACTGAATGCATGATGGTTTTGTGGGTGTCCTGCGTCTTTAAGGCAGGAATGTGGATTATGTGGCCAGTGCCAGCTCTGCTGACAGACGGGCGAGAGTGTTGGCACATCGCAGCAGTGCGCCAGGTGCAGGAAACACAGGAAAAACAAGCCGGGATTTGCTGAATGTGAGGAAAACAGCGGGCAGGGCAGGTGGATTTACAAACCCACGACTCCAGACGTGAGCTCATGAGGGCAGGGCGACGCTACAGGTGTGCTTTCACCCCAGATTCACTCCGCAGATGAAGATTTACAGGCTCGTTGAGGGCGGATCTGATACAAGAGAGCAAAAAGCCAGCAGATGTGGCCAGAAGACCATTAAACAAGACTGTAATGAGGCACTGTGTTGACTCACTGTGTGCAGGTGCTGCTGGAAGACCTGAGAAGAAAATAAACATCGTAAATATTCCCCCGCGTCTTTCATCTCAGGAAACTCCAGGAGAAACGAGAGGCTGCTACAGACGCACATAGCAACATAAAAGTCAAGCAGCTATAAGCCAACTGAGCTTGAATTAGTCTTTTTGAGCAAACCCCTGACCTTCAGTGTGAAACGTCTGCACACAGTTTTTCCATTTGTAAGATTTCACCTGATAGATGATAAAATGAGCAAAACAAATCCAGAGTAAAACAGTCCAGAACACCCTAGCAACTTGAAATATTTTAGCAACTAAATAACAACTCCCTAGCACCATGTAATAACATTAAAAAGCATGATAAAAACATGACCTTACAATTGTACAATGTCGCCTTGGCAACCACCCCAAACACCTAAGCAATTTCAAAGAATATCTTGGGAACTGCATAGTAACAAACACCCTGGCAACCACCTAAAATACTCTAATGCCCACAAAATAATGTTAAAGAGCACTGGGGGAAAAAATTTAAAAACATGTTAAATGCCTTGCAATTATACAACATCTTACTGGCAACCACACAAAAAACCATGGCAACTGCATAGCAACACCCAATTGTGCAACACCATAGTAAATTAATAACTGCATAGCAACACCCTGGCAAAACCCCAAAATACTCTAGTAAAGTTAAAACTATGTTTAAATATATACTAAATACTTGATATATAATAAATTGCACAGTGTCGCCCCTGGCAACAACTGTATAGCAACAACCTGACACAAAACCATGTTAAACACCATGTCAAATGTCTTGCAACTGTAAAACATGCTAGCAACATAGAATATCTTAGAAACTGCTTAGCAACACTCTGGAAATCACCTGAACCTCCCTAGCAACCACATAGTAACATTAAAAACCTTGCAATTGTACAATATTGTCCAGCCAACCACCCAAAACACCTTAGCAACTTAAAATATCTTAGCAACTGCATAGCAACACCCTGGAAACCACCCGAAACTCCCTAGCAACCACATAGTAACATGTTAAATTTTGTCCAATTGTACAACGTCACCCTGGGAACCACCCGAAACACGTGAGAAATGAAGATTATCTTAGCTGCTGCATAGCAACACCCTGGAAACCACCCAAACTCTCTAGCAACCCCATAGTAACGTTAAATACTGTCCAATTGTACAATGTCACCCTGGCAACCACCCGTAACACCTCAGCAATGTAGAATTTCTTAGCAACACCCTGGAAACCACCCAAACTTTCTAGCAACCACAAAGTAACATTTTAAATACTTTCCAGTTGTACAGTGTCACCCTGGCAACCACCTGAAACACATTAGCAATGTAGAATTTCTTAGCAACTGCGTAGCAACATTGTGGAAACCACCCAAACTCCCTGGCAACCCCATAGTAACGTTAAATACTGTCCAATTGTACAACGTCACCCTGGCAACCGCCCAAAACACCTTATAAAATATCTTAGCAACTGCATAGCGACAACCTGGAAGCCCCCCAAACTCCTTAGCAACCCTATAGTAACATGTTAAACTCTTTCCAATTGTACAGTATCACCCTGGCAACTGCATGAAACACCTTAGAAATGTAGAATATCTTAACAACTGTATAGCAACACCCTGAAAACCACCTGAAACTCAATATCAACAAAATAGTAACATTGAAAACCATGTTAAATGCCTTGCAATTGTACAACACTATCCTGGCAACCACCCAAAACACCCTAGCAACTTAGAATGTCTTAGCAACAGCATAGCAATACCCTAAAAACCACCCAACTCCCTAGCAAACACACAGTAACATGTTAAAAACCATGTTAAATACTTTGCAGTTGTATGTTGCAACCACCCGAAAACCTTAGCAAGCAGTGGAGAATATTAAAAGCTTTAAATTATTTAATTTGGATTCATTTGTTGCTATAAATAAAAAAAATTGTGCCAGAAGTGATGATGATGCGGCTACCAAAATAACACAAAATAAATCCATATAGTTAGGCCTGCACTAACACAACTCAATCGTGTGAGATTCACAGCCTCAGAGATTGTGGCTGGTTGTTTGTTTTGGATATTATCAGGAACAGAAGAGCCCTGAGATGAAATAATTCAAAAATATGATTCATCGTGAGTCATGGCGCGATAGATGGCGAGCTCATGTGCAGAGTTTACCGGCACGAGGAGATGAGACAGGTGTGTCAGACGGACCAGGTGAGCTTCATTCCTCAAACATTATTTATTGCTCTTCGCTCATATCGACTCCTGCGGTGGCATCTGCGCCAGCCGCACATCTAAACACACGCTTACACAAGGCCTGCGGTGAGTCATCTCGCCCCGGCCATGTGCTGCCACTGCATGGGTGGATGAGTGTGTGCGTGTGTGCGCATGTTTTCTGGGAGACTCCCAACACGTGTCTCTGTCATTATGGACAAAGCCTGCGATAATCAGATGGGACTGTAGGCCGCGGCGACACGACACTGCTGCTATTGTTCACATATGAAAACGCACACACACAATAAACAAGATTCAAGCATCTGGTGACCTGATATACATATGTAGCTTGTGCACATGACAGCCATGCCGTGTGTCGCGAGCAGCACGGGATTGTGGGTACACGTGTATTGTGAAGTTTTCAAATCTGATTCAGTCTCCTGATCAGTTCTTTCAGTGATTATTTTAGTCATTTAGTGCACCAAGGCTGAATTTATTTGATCAAGAAGACAGCAAAAACAGTGAAATATTATTTCAATTTAAAATAGCTGTTTTCTATGTGAATATATAGTAAAATGTAATTTATTGCTGTGTAAATATCTTAATATCTTTTAATATCTTCACTGTCACTTTTGATCAATTGAATGCATATTTGTTAAATAAATGCATTACTTTCTATTCTCTTTTATAAAATAAAAGTCAACATTACAACCTGCTGTGCTGAAATTAAGCAAAATAAAAACTGCAACATAAAACACAGACATAAATAAATTAATTTTTTAAAGGGGTCATATGATGCGATTTCAAGTTTTCCTTTCTCTTTGGAGTGTTACAAGCTCTTGGTGCATAAAGAAGATCTGTAAAGTTGCAAAGACTAAAGTCTCAAATCCAAAGAGATATTCTTTATAAAAGTTAAGAGTCAGCCACGCCTACCTAAAACGCCTCGTTCTAACACGCCCCCACATACCTACGTCACGATGTGGGAAGATTTGCATACCGCTGCCCAAATGTTCACGCAAAGAAAGAAGGCGTGACTTTTATTATGCAACGAATGCCTCGTTTATAATGGGTTTTCATGTTTTTGAATCATCGCTCCGGCTTGACAGGGCATCATCACAGTATGGTGAGAGGCGTAACATTTCCGTCACACGCTTGAGGTATTCGGCCAATCACAACGCACTGGATAGCTGGCCAATCACAGCACACCTCGCTTTTCAGACCGATGAACTGTGTAAACATCCACGCGTTTCAGAAAGGCGGGGCATAGAGGAGAAATAATAATGTACACTATGTGGAAAATAATGTGTTTTTTTAACCTTAAACCGCATAAACACATTTCATTACACCAAATACACAAAATAATGTTCTTTTTAGCAGCATCATATGACCCCTTTAATAAATAAACGAGTTCAGACAGGATCACGCCATTACCTGAATAACTCACCTCCCTAATAACTGCATGCACTCTTGACCCTTTAAGGTCAGTTAGATTGGATTAGAAATTAAGCCTGCAAACCAAATCTAGCAAAGCTTTTAATTGCTCGCATACACCCGTGTTGATGCTTCCACACCCAAACTAACACACAAACACACTTTAAATAAAGGCCTATCAACACAAATTAGCCTCCAAACAGCATATGCTGCTCTAATCTCATAATTATCATGTGCTTTAAGAGACGCAACAGTGGATTGAGTTGGTGTCGGTGTTACTGACGCTCCTAGAAAGTACAGTTAGCTTAACAAACTACACTGACATTTTTTTTTCTGTAAAGCAATTAGCTACAGTACAAGCTACTAATACAAAATAGCTAAATGCATTGAAACTATTTAAATATCAATATTTCTCTTTTAAATATATAAAATTACTGTGTTTAATTTAATAAAATCTGTATTTTCAAACACACAAAAAATTTGATTAAATTAGGGTGACAGCATCAAACTTAAACAGAAACATTTACACTAAATACTATCTAGAAGAACAGTTCACACAAAAATTGAAATTTGCTGAAACTTTTCTCACCCTCAGGCCATCCATGATGTAGATGAGTTTGTTCCTTCATCAGATTTGGAGAAATTTAACATTACGTCAATTGTTCACCAGTGGATCCTCTGCAGTGGATGGGTGCCGTCAGAATGAGAGTCCAAACAGCTGATAAAATCACTGTTCAAAAGTCACAATAATCCACAGGTAATCCACACCACTCCAGTCCATCAATTCATGTCTTGAGAAGAGAAAAGCTGCATGTTTGTAAAAAACAAATCCATCATGAAGACTTTTTAACATCCAGCTGTTGCTTCCAGCTAAATACAAGCTGTATGTAAATACAAGTAGTCTAATCTGAATTAGGAGAGAAATCTGCACAGATTTACAAGAGAAAAAAGTCCAAAACAACTCTAAAACTAATATGTTGGTGTATTTTGATGCTAGAGAACAACAGGAGATGGACTTTTTCACTGGAGGAAGCATTAATTTGAATTATGGACTCAGAGTGAAATTTTGGCCAGAAGTTAAAAACATCTTAATGATGGATTTGTTTCTCACAAACACACAGCTTTTCTCTTCACAAGACATTAACTGATGGACTGGAGAGGTGTGGATTATTGTGATGTTTTTATCAACTGTTTGGACTCTCATTCTGACGGCACCCATTCACTGCAGAGGATCCATGAGCAAGTGATGTAATGCTACATTTCTCCAAATCTGATGAAGAAACAAACTCATCTACATCTCAGACAGCGTGAGGGTGAGTACATTTTCAGCAAATTATCATTTTTTGAGTGAACTATTCCTCAAAAAACTAGAGTGTATTTCACTATAAAAATGCAGTGCGGTGACTCAAATTGGTGAATCTTCTTTTTTAAAATTGATTCATTTAAATACACCATCTGAATCCCCAGAAACTATAAGCGCTTCCAATTTATGAATTCATAAGCGTGGCCAGAGTTTCAGCACACATGGCCAGATGATCTGACATAGCACTTTCTGTGCTTCTGCCACTCATGTAGAAATGTGACTCAGCAAGTTAGACATCACATCTATCAGAACTGACCATATAATATCTTGTGATGTTCCCCCAGTTTCATGCTCCTGAAAAATCCAAGTAAATCAGACTAGATCTTGATTTCGGCCTGGAATCACTAGTGAAAATCTTCAGGATTCATTATGCATTCAGTACTCTTACATAAACATCAACTTAATATATGCACATTAAAAAATGCACTCACAGCTGTACTGTCGACTCGTGCTGTCACCGTTATCGCCCGCCTGCACTGCTGTTATCCAGCTGTGTCTGTGAGTTTGGACACAGAAGTGCTTGGTCAGGAAAAGCCGCAGCAGAACTCTGACCTACTTGAACACAGAAGTATCAGAAAGAGACAAAGACACGAGAAAAGCTGCTGAGAGCCGCACATCTGCAAGCTCAGCCGAGAGCTAAACATCACAGCACATTATTCACAACATTCACACGCGACCAGCTCCTGAAAGGACTGTAACTGCAGCCGTGTGAACTGAGGCTATAATCAAACATGCTCCTCTAAACAGTAATGGCATGTCCGATTCTTTTAAGGGAATCGGTTCATTCAGAAAAACAAATGATTCACTGGTTCAGTTGAGTCCCTGCATGTATTTATTTAGCATTTTGTGGTGCTGCCGTTTGTTATGTTTTCAACTTTATATATAAAGGCTAAACAAAGGTCTTAATGTTACAACTGTGTCAGTTCCTACACAGAATGAGAGATTT
>NW_015631052.1:295775-300775 GCF_001515625.1 Sinocyclocheilus rhinocerous | reverse complement strand
TCCCGCCTTTGAAGAGCAATGCTAATTAGATCTGCTAGCATACTAGCGACCCGAGTCACTAAACGGGACTTTATTCAACAAGCAGCTGTGTTCACTAGCAATATAAACACATCTCCTAGACAGATACGAGATTACATGGAGACATGTAATAGTTTAGGTCTCCTGATGTTTTTTTGTTTTCTTTCCAGGGAAAAAGAAAAGTCTGTAATCTTCTGTGGAGTTTCAGAAAGGTCTCAAAATGAAATCCAACATTTTTCATGTAATTCACAAATATTTTTTTTTATTTGTTATGTGACCCTGGACCACAAAACCAGTCATAAGTAGCACAGGAATATTTGTAGAAATAGCCAACAATACATTGTATGGGTCAAAATAATCAATGTTTCTTTTATGCCAAAAATCATTAGGATATTAAGTAAAGATCGTGTTCCATGAAGATATTTTGTAAATTTCCTGCAGTAAATATATCAAAACTTTTAATTAAAAAGTAAAAAAAAAAAAAAAAAAAATTGCATTGCTAAGAACTTCATTTGGACAACTTTAAAGGTGATTTTTTTTCATAAAGGTCATTTTTTTTAAAATTAAGATTTATGCATCATCTGAAAGCTGAATGTATGGTTTGTTAGGATAGGAAATATTTGGCTGATATCTGGAAATCTGTAATCTGAGGGTGCAAAAAAATCTAAATATTGAGAAATTCCCCTTTAAAGTTGTCCAAATGAAGTTCTTGGCAATGCATATTACTAATCAAAAATGAAGTTTTGAAATATTTATGGTAGGAAATTAACAAAATATCTTCATGTAACATGATCTTTACTTAATATCCTAATGATTTTTGACATAAAAGAAAAATGGATAATTTTGATCCATACAATGTAGCATATTGTTGGCTATTGCTACAAATATACCTGTGCTACTTAAGACAGGTTTTGTGCTCCAGGGTCTCATACATTACACATAATGTTATTTTTTCACAGTATAAATTGTTACAAAGTAATTAACTTTTAAAATTTTGTGTCTTTATATATGAAAGTATATAGCTGCCTTGTAAATTTTAGGATGAGAATGATCATTTTTGTGGGTCCGTGGCATCTAAAAGATTGAAACCCCCTGAAGTGAGCAATGCACACACACACACAACACTATTCTTCACAGTTAACGCCCCCGGACCCCCGCAGCGGCAGAGAGACGATGGTCCCGCACACAAACGCTCGGCCAGCGCGTGACCCCGGCGCCTGTCAAAAGAGCTTTTCTCCCTTTGAAGGAGCTAGAGGGAAAAAAAGGAAAACATTCCATTTCCCGTAAGGCGGGAAGGGAGGAGGGGGGTTTTGGGAAGCTTGGTGAGTCATCAGTTTTTCTGTTTCAAAGCCCTGTCATGTTCACAATCGAGGCCGAAGCACTTTCTCAGCGGTTCAGTGACTTTCAAACACGTGTTGTTTTTAATGTGTGTGTTTGTGTGTAATTGTAGGTCTGCTCCTGCTCTGGTCTAGTTACTGTAGTAAAGCACTCCACACACACATACACACACATTTGTTAGCACTGTAAGTGCTTCTATATTTAGACCTTTCATAATCTGGGCTGTATCTGATGGAATATGAGCATGTCAGGACAGAGAGAGACTCTAAACAAGTACAGTACATTAACACGGATGTAAGTGCTGACCATACATACAGATTAGGACATATGTTTACATACACCTTACATGTTGTATATTGATAATTTTAAAAAAAAGGAAAATTTGGTCTTTTTTTGCTTCTCTGCAAAACATGTAAACATCCTATGTAGCTTCTGAAGGGCAGAACTTAAAGGGGTCATATGATGCTGCTAAAAAGAACATTATTTTGTGTATTTGGTGTAATGAAATGTGTTTATGCGGTTTAAAGTAAAAAAAACACATTATTTTCCACATACTGTTACGCTTTCTTTCTTTGCGTGAACATTTGGGCGGCTTTATGCAAATCTTCCCACATAGTGAGGTAGGTATGTGGGGGCGTGTTCGAACGAGCCGTTTTAGGTAGGTGTGGCTAACTCTTAACTTTTATAAAGAATATCTCTTTGGATTTGAGACTTTAGTCTTTGCAACTTTACAGATCTTCTTTATGCACCAAGAGCTTGTAACACTCTAAAGAGAAAGGAAAAAATGAAATCGCATCATATGACCCCTTTAATGAAAAAATGAAATCTTTAAAAAAAAATAAGAACAATTTACACATCTGCTTCCTGTGAAAACGTTTTAATGCAGGTCTTAATGCATCGTGTTTCGCAACGTACTTCTCCTCTATGTCCTATTGTAAAAAAAAAAATTTTTAAAAAAAAAGGCAGAAAATGCCAAAAATAAGATTATGCTAGCTAATTCAATTTGGTTAAAACATAAATGAAATTTGACAGAAAGATTAATTAATATAACATGAATTTAAAAAATGAAAAAAAAAAAAAATAAATAAAGTACATTTTAATTTAAAGCAAAAACTTAATTAAAGAATAAAAATAAATACATTAAAATAAATAAATAATAAAAGTAAGATGAAACTACCTTCCTAACTAAATGTGATTAAAATGTATAAATCAAATTTGATTAATAAACTTAAAAATAAACCTATAAATAAAATAATAAACTTAAAGTTAATATATAAATAAATTACATTTATTGAATTTATATGATTAAATTTACTGAAAATAAATTAAATTAAATAAATGTTTAAAAAAACTAAAAAAAAAAAGATTAACTTAGCTATCTATGTGATATGTAATTAAAATAAAAAAAATCGAGTTAGATTTTAATACATAAATAATTTTGAATAAAAAGTAAAGAAATAAAAACTGAATTAAAATAAATAAAATTTACGTTTTGCAACATACTTATGTTTTACATTTATGCATTTGGCAGGTGTTTATAACTTACTCTGAGTTCAAGGTTTGAGCTACATGAGCTCTTAAAAATGTTTTAAAAATGTAAAAAATATAACCGTTTAACCTGACAGGCTGCTAACATGTTTTTACAAACCAGAAAGCTAAAACCTTGAATTTACTTAGAAATGTGCAAATTCATCAGTTTCAGTTGGGATGTTGAAAGACGTTCTGCCAAGTTGATAAAAATGTTAATTTCAGCTCTGCACTCTAATAGGAATCTGTTGACCAATGAGATTCACAAACAGACAGGTGTAGTTGTGTTTCAAATAAACTGAATTTGCTGTATTTCTACTTGATTTCAATCTGACACGTTTCTTTCCACACGCTCACACTGAACGTTACGCATTCCTGTCCTTCAAACGCTCCGTCAGTGATTTCCTTCATGCGTAGGTGCTCTACACATCTTATCTTTGTTGCTGTTGTTTTATTCTCCACGTCCTCAGATGGCTGTGGGAACAGACCCTCTTAAAAATGCATTTACCGAAAACTAAAAGCCACACGGCCAAGAACAGGAGCCGCCTTCTCTCTGGAGCCGGTCCTATTTCTGGAGCTCACGTCTGCTGAAACCATCAGAGCCTCATTATTTCTCTCTTTTATGGCATATTTGCGGCAGGTGTTGTTGTTGTGTAACAAAGTCAGCGTGCAAACCACACAAGCCACAAGCGCCAATTAGAGAGCCGCTTATCACGTGCGCTTTATGAGGTCAGAGCCCACACGCAACCCACCCAGCACTCAGACTGAAGCCGCGTTGTGCTCAGGTCACCGTGGGTCACGGACACACTGGACACGAGCAAACATCAACGCGTGATTCATCCTGATCATGTGCTAAACGCTGGTGCTCAAAGAGCTTAGCTGAGTGATTTGTGAACCATCAGTGCAAACTGAACCATAGCAGAACTGAAACATACTGAATGAAACTGAACTGGATAGATGGATACACAGATAATGGATGGATGGATAAATGATGGATGGATGGACAGATGGACAAATGGATGAACGGATGGATGGATGAATAGATGGACAGATAGATGATGGATACACAGATAATGGATGGATGGACAAATGGATGAACGGATGGATGGATGAATGGATGGATGGGTAGACAGATAGACAGATAGATGGATTGATGGATAATGATAGATGGACGGATGGATGGCTGATGAATGGACAGATGGATGGACAAATAGATGGACAGATGGATGGATGGATGATGGTTAGATGACTGGTGGATAGACGGATAGACAGATGGATGGATAAATGGTGGACAGATGGATAGATGGATGGATGGAAGGATAAAGGGGACAGATGGATAAACTGATGGATAAATAGATGGATGGATACACATACAATGGATGGATGGATGAATAATAGATGGACAGATGACAAGTGGATGGATGGATGATGGTTAGATGACAGGTGGATAGACAGAAGGATGGATAGATGGATGGATAAATGGTGGACAGATGAACAAATGGACAGATGGATAAAGGGGACAGATAGTCCAAGTGAAATGTGAAAATAATGTTCACTTTTTCATAAAAGCATGAAACTTGGTACACTTGTATAGTTTGCAGCCCTAAATATTTTCAGAAATGGAGCCATCGCAAAAACACCTTGTGGATGCCATGGTGACCATTTTACTTTCCACCATAACCAAATTATGTATTTTGTGTCATAGCTCCTGAACCAAACATGATAACACAGAAAAGGTGATGTCTACCCCTATGTTTTGATGGTCAAGGATTACAATGATACCATATACAAAAACATAAACTGTTCAGGTGAAGAGTTTATGGTGAAATCAGCAATGTGAGAAGGAAATCACAGTATCTGAGCATCATAGTATCACAGCATTTACAAAAGTCCGTATTATGGCTATTTTCTTTATTTGATAATTAACTAATATTTTATTCAATAATACATTAAAAGATTGTTTTCAAGAATACTATCATATATTTCAGAGAGATTAAAAAATAATAATTTCAGGTAAATGTATTTTTCCTTACCTCTCAGGCAGAGTCGGGTAGGCGGTAGTATGTTTCCAATACATTCTTGTTCTCTCTCAACAATGCTCTAACATCACACGCAGA
>NW_015631052.1:290682-293497 GCF_001515625.1 Sinocyclocheilus rhinocerous | reverse complement strand
TTTTTTCTTTCTTTGATAATTAACTAATATTTTATTCAATAATACATTAAAAGATTGTTTTCAAGAATACTATCATATATTTCAGAGAGATTAAAAAATAATAATTTCAGGTAAATGTATTTTTCCTTACCTCTCAGGCAGAGTCGGGTAGGCGGTAGTATGTTTCCAATACATTCTTGTTCTCTCTCAACAATGCTCTAACATCACACGCAGATGGCAACACAATCAGGTGAACAGTTAATGGTTAATTCAGTGACTTTATGAGAAGGATTACAATGAAATATCAGAAGATGCAGAATGAAATCTTAAACATATTTCATGTAAACTTAATTTACAATCACTCTCTGGGGCCAGAGTTGTCTATCATGTCGTCCACAAGGGGGAAGCCAGAGTCCTGCATGCGGGCGGGTACATGGAGGTGAATCGCTAATATTTTATGTAATGGGTGGAATATTCATGTGTAGGGTTTGGTGCGGGTGCGGGCCGGACGGTGACAAGCACAGGCGGGTTGCGGGTTCAATAACCAAGACTATTTCGACTCGGTCCAGTACACACTAAGCAATGTAGCCAATCGCGCTGCCACTGATTGACAGCTGTAGTGATTATATTAAAGGAAGCGCTCTTTGCTTGCTTTCTGTATTTAATCTGTTCACAAAAGGAGCACTCTTTGCTTGCTTTCTGTATTTAATCTATTCACAATTTGAATAAAAGTTTTAATAAATGAGTTTTGTCTACCTCATGTAGGAGATTTAATGTAGGTGCAGTTCGGGTCCCAGTTTTTATGTCAAATGGGTCGGGTATGGGATTAAATTAGTGTTGCTGTCAGATAATGTGTTGGGTGTTCTATTAATTACTGCGATTGTGGGAAGATCATTTCACCAGCCAGGAAAGATGAACGAAATGCCTCTCTGTGATGTTACCACGAGGCATCGCTTACTTACAGATCTCAGGTTTCTGGAGGGGATGTAGATTCGTAAGAGTGAGGAGGAAGTAGGAGGGTGCTAAGCCTGTGGCTGTTCTGTACGCAAACAGGGGAAGCCAGAGTCCTGCATGCGGGCGGGTACATGGAGGTGAATCGCTAATATTTTATGTAATGGGTGGAATATTCATGTGTAGGGTTTGGTGCGGGTGCGGGCCGGACGGTGACAAGCACAGGCGGGTTGCGGGTTCAATAACCAAGACTATTTCGACTCGGTCCAGTACACACTAAGCAATGTAGCCAATCGCGCTGCCACTGATTGACAGCTGTAGTGATTATATTAAAGGAAGCGCTCTTTTGAAGGGCCTGATTCTCCTGATGTTGTGCAATGCAAACCTGCATGATCGAGCTGTCTTTACAATATGGTCCTTGAAGGTCAGCTGGTCACCAAAGAATATTTTTTGATGAACCTAGCAGGATGATGAAATCATGCTGTAGAGTCGAAGTGGCAGGGAAAACAAGGAGCTCAGTCTTTGCCAGGTTGAGCTGCAGGTGATGTCCCTTCATCCATGCCGTGATGTTTGCCAGGCAGCCTGAGATCCATACAGCTACTATTGGATTGTCTGGTTGAAATAAATGATAGAGCTGTGTGTCATCAGCATAGCAATGGTAGGAGAAACCATGTGCCTGTATAATGGGTCCCAGTGATGTAGTGTATATGGTGAAGAAGATGGGTCCAATAACTGATCCCCGAGGAAACCCTGTGGCCAGTTCATGTTCTTTGGATGCCTCTCCTCCCCAGGAAACCCTGAAAGACATACCTGTGAGATAAGATTGAAACCAGCGGAGTGCAGATATGGTGATGGTAGACAGGATAATCTGATGATTCACACTGTCAAAAGTGGCAGATAGATCCAGCAGAATAAGAACTGATTATTTGGAATCAGCTTTCGCTATCTGCAGGGCTACAGCGACCGACAGCAAAGCAGTCTCAGTTGAATGGCCGCTGCTGAAACCTGATTGGTTAAAGTTCAGTTGGTCATCCTGTGAAAGAAATAATGTAACTGTGTCTATAAAGATGTGAACCAAATGGTCCATTCCATTAGAATAACAAAGGAACAGCATTCCTCAGGAATGTCTTGTAGATTGCAGGATCTCCAGCGGGAAGGTCCTAACAGTATTGTTTCTAGCCCTTTTGTCTTCAGGTATAGAATTATGTCCCACTGCTATTGAAGAACTACTACACTACCATCTTCAACAAATTCTTCTCCCCACAAAAATGTTGGTCAAGCCTACTTCATTTTTTTTTATATTTGATAAATCTAGTACATTGGTGAGCCACCCAAAAGACTGCTCAGCAAAAATACAGTAAAGATGATGATACATGAGGCAACTTTTTAGGTTAGAAGGGGTATTATGCGCTGGCCTGTCTAGACAGATATTGTCTTGACAAGAAGTTAAAGTGGATCATAAAGTGTCAGTTGCTGTATTTACATCCAGAGATGAGAAATTGGTGGGTGAGGAAAGAGATGATGACGCTACAAAGGAAAGATTGAAGGGTGAAAGGGAGCATAGGTTTTGCCTAAAAGTAACTGGTAGAGGAATTGGTGGCACACAGGTAGTAATATGTAGGTTAAATGTAATAAAGAAATGAGCAGAGATGTCTAGAGGTTTTACCAAATGTTGTCTGTGATACAATTGCATGTGTAAATTAAGTCAAGCTGGTTGCCTGATTTGTTAGTGCTTGTGGTGGTAAGCCATTTGAGATCGAATGAAGCTAGGAGTGGAAGTGGAAGTCTGCAGTGTAAGGCTTCTCCAGATGGATTTCGAAGTCACCAAAGACTACAAGTGGACTGCCATCCACAGAGGATGAGGACAGCAGCCCATACAGCTCCT
>NW_015631052.1:276784-289494 GCF_001515625.1 Sinocyclocheilus rhinocerous | reverse complement strand
GTCTTCTGGACGAATCCAGGTCTCAGTCAAGCCCAAGATACTAAAAGTAGACTGAGAAGCAATGGCCAGAATGAAGTTTGTTGACAGCTGACTGACAATTCCAGAGACCCACAGAAAATGACAGAGGTGCAGCAGAAGAGGTGCAGATAGGACGCAGCTTAGCAAGATTGCGTTGCCGTCTGCATGTGATGTTAGAGCATTATTGAGAGAGAACAAGAATGTATTGGAAGCATACTACCGCGTACCCAACTCTGCCTGAGAGGTAAGGTAAAATACACTTACTTGAGATTATATTTTTTTATATCTCTGAAATAAATGATTGTATTCTTGAAAACAATCT
Source organism: Sinocyclocheilus rhinocerous (assembly GCF_001515625.1). Classification (NCBI taxonomy): domain Eukaryota; kingdom Metazoa; phylum Chordata; class Actinopteri; order Cypriniformes; family Cyprinidae; genus Sinocyclocheilus; species Sinocyclocheilus rhinocerous. The sequence continues at coordinate 289,154 of NW_015631052.1, read as the reverse complement.
TTTAAAATATTAGTTAAGCTGGTGTGTGGAGGGTGTTCTGGCGCAATATGGCTGCCGTCGCATCATCCAGGTGGATGATGCACATTGGTGGTGGTTGAGGATATTCATGTTAAGCGCTTTGAGTACCCAGAAAAGCGCTAGGCCTATATACATGTAACAAATTAATAATTAATTAAAGCAATCTTTTATTGTACTATTGAATAAAATATTAGTTAATTATCAAAGAAAGAAAAACATTATTAGCCATAATATGGACTTTTGTAAATGCTGTGATACTATGATGCTCAGATACTGTTATTTCCTTCTCACATTGCTGATTTCACCATTAACTCTTCACCTGAACAGTTTATGTCTTTGTATATGGTATCATTGTAATCCTTGACCATCAAAACATAGGGATAGACATCACCTTTTCTGTGTTATCATGTTTGGTTCAGGAGATATGACACTAAATACATAATTTGGTTATGGTGGAAAGAAAAATGGTCACCATGGCAACCACGAGGTGTTTTTGCGATGGCTCCATTTCTGAAAATATTCAGGGCCCTAACCTGTACAACTGTACCAAGTTTCATGCTTTTATGAAAAAGTGAACATATCACATATTTTAGTCTTAAGCTTACCAGCACTTTTTCGTGCGTACCGGCACTTCTGACATGATGCACAACACTTGAGTCAATGAGTCAAAGCGTCAGTGTCTGGGTGATTAGACATGACACTATAAAGCACACTACCCAGGAGGTCATTTGAAACCGGTAAATTTCTGGAAAGTTCAAGATTTCAGTAAGGGAATGCATTAGTAATAAGTAATAAGTTTAAAACAGCGCTAATGCAAAGAAAACACGGACTATTTCATCAGAGATGGCGGAGAGAATAGTGACTAATAGAGAATAATAGTCGCGTCCAGATGGCAGTAAATTATTCTTTTCAGCGTGTATTTGGCTTAAAAGCACGAGTGTTTTATAATGAATGACGGCTGAAGGTGTTTTAGATTATACGCTGGACAGTCGTTTAGTTATTCTGAATGGATCTGTATAGTAGTATGTACAGTCAGGTTAAGGCAGCAGGTTTAGTGGTCTTTTGGCGTCTCCCTGTGGTCCTGTTTGGTATCGCAGCTTAACTGGTGCTTATTTATATTAAAAATGCTCTAGACAATTTTCTTTCTTTCTTTCTTTCTTTCTTTCTGCATTATATACATACATTGGGAATTATGAAAAGTAATTAATTTTTTTTTTTTTTTTGTACCGACACTTCTTTTTTTCGACTTCAAGCACTGGATAGATAGATAGATAGATAGACTGATTGATTGGGTAGATTTCAGCGCATTTCATTTCAAATTCACATTAAACTGAAACAGGGACTGTTCTTCTTCTTCTTTTAGAATGCTGCTTATTCCTGAAACTGAAACACATCCCAAGTGAAGACATCATGCTGTTGATCAGCACAGTCACAGCTCGATAAGACAAAAACACAAACTTTTATCACTTGTCACTTCATGTTGCAAATGAGAGGCATTAACACAAACCCTGTCCAGCTATTGGCTGTCAGACAGACACGAGCGCTTATTCCTCTGTTGTGCCCGTAATCATCTAAACACCATCTCTGAATTCAAACCACAACACATCCTGAGCTAATGACGGAAACCAGGCTGCTTTATAGCCATTCCAGTCAAATAAATTCAAAAGCAGCCAAAAGCGCAGCACACATTACAGTAATCTGTTCCGTTAACTGCAGGAGGAACAGCGCCACAGTTATTTATTGAAAAACTAAATGCACAGCTGCAACCGACACACTCAAACGCACAAAAATACACACACAACTTCCTCTGGTGTGCTGAGGTTTTCCTACAGTGCGCTTGAGTGAGTCATGGACGAGTGTGCCTTACATTTCCATTGAGCGAGATGTTCTTCATTGCAGACACACTGCAGCTGCTATATACAATCAGAGATCTGCTCAAATGGAATATCTGTGTGTGTAATTGACTTCAGATTTCTATTGATCCACATGGGGGAGAAGAAAACGAACACACATACACACACTCACTCGTCCGTTTCCCAGAATGCTCCAGCACCGCTGAATCTCAGCTGTCTGAAAACCACTGTTCATCCATCTGTTTTCACTTTCCCATTATGACTCTTTTCTCTACTTTCTCTTTTGTTTTTACTTCAGATGATTGTTCAGGGACACAAAATTGTTTACCTGAGAAAGACACCAAGCAATCACAGTTCTAAAGTACCTCTGAAAGCTGATTGATTGATGGGACTGTTGATTTGGGAGCATGTGCTGATTTGGGTAAATCCTAGCTAAAAAAAAAAAAATGTTCTAAGAATGTTTTGCCAACATCGCCATTAAGTTATAAAAACGCTATTTTTGAATGTTCTCGAAATCCTCAACATGTCCAGTTTTTTAAATGTGATGCTAAAAGATATAGCATCACATTTTGCTATCTAAAAGATATAGCATCACAAAGATATACGATATTCTCTTCGTCATGCCTAGAGCTGATCCGTGCTGGTTGCTGAGGAAATACATCAACTTCGCGCTGTGGATCGCCGGATCGGCTTTCACTGTGGACGAAGCGGAGTCCAGCCCGGGGTCGTCACATGTGGTTGCCGCAAGCCCGCCGGCCTCTCCTTCGTCGAATCCGCTGGCCACGCCATTCTCAAGCCCGCCGGCCGTTCCTCACTATGTTTAAAGAATTTGCCACTGATGATTCAAACGCGAGTTTTGATTAGTGTAGAGTAGCGCTTGTTGTTTGTCGTTTCTCCAATCACAAATGCAGACATGGTTTTATGTTTACGCAGCGCGATACGCAACGCAACGCGTAAAAAGACAGTATAAGTCATTATAATCAGTAATTATGTCCCCACTGGATGCAACAAATGCCTCGTTTGTAATGGGTTTTATTGGTGTTGTCTCATCGCTCCGGCCGGGACAAGGTATCACAGTATGGTAAGGGGTAAGGGGCTTAAACTGCATAAACACATTGCATTACACCAAATACACCACATAATGTTCTTTTTAGCAACGTCATATGACCCCTTTAAATTCGCTTTACTGCACATGCATAAAGCCTCAAAAAAGCTCACTGAGATGATACAGATGGTCACTGAACAGACATGATACATTTTCATGCAATTCTTCTGGCAGGATAATTTTATTTAGAAAAATATCTCACCTTTCACTGACGCGTTCAGGTCGCACTCACGCACGATTGTATATCTGATCTAAAACGCAAGTGCCCTCATGTTTTACCGCAAACAGCAATAGCGAGTACATTTTCTGTTATCTTTGCATGAATCTGTGATATGAATAGTGTACAAAGTAACACATCTGTAGCAATAGTTTGAAAGTGATTAGCCTATAACAGGCACAATACCGGTATAACATAGCTATCTATTGGTACAATATGTGTCACATGACTAAACATGTGTCATCATTTTCAAAAGCCTCCATTTTCACAGTCCACACTACAACGCGAAAATGGAATTTTCAAATTCATCCATTGGAGAGCGTTTTCCAAATGCTCAGTTTTCCTTGACAAAAATGTAAATATTCCATTAAAGGTGCAGCAGGAGATCTTGGAAAATACTAACTTTAGCCTGATAGCACTGAAAGAGAACGTCCCACCCTACCTGCAATCCCCGTCCAAAGCCACGCCCCCTGAACGCATATACACTCACAGACCAGAATACCAGAGACAACATTACTACAATAGGCTACATCAGCGGTTCCCAATTCCAGTCCTCACATTTATTTACAGAGGTATATTATGTCACATTTCACACTTCTCTAGTAAGTTTCGTCTCTGTGTGAAGACGCTGTGCAGCGCAAATCCGTGAATGAATGTTCTGAACTGAAGTAAACTTCAAAGGATTTCCCCTGCTCAGGGAGTAGGGAGCAGGGAACCGCTGGGCTACATCATGTGTCATTCACCTGTGAGAAAACTTTATAGTACAGTTAGTAAAAGTACTACAATACCAGGAAGGAAGATCGGGTTGTTGATGTTTGTCTGCCATTCTCGCTCTGTCTGCACAGTGTGCGTGATTGCGCTGATGACGTATCCCGTCTGCGCGAACCGGGTGCGCAGAGGTATGCAAATACATATGTTGACAGGCAGGTAGGAAAGCCAATTAAAATGCTCGGACCGAGCGTTTTGATTGGACGATCATTTCTTGGTCCTACGCCTTCCACAGAATATATAAATGAGCAATATCACGCTCGTACTCGAGCGATACCGGCTCTATATCAGCTGGTATAGAGCCGGTATCGCTCGAGTACGAGCGTGATATTGCATTTATACAACAGTTCGACGGAACATGTGTGTAATTAAACAAGAAACAACGGAGTGCCTAATAAAACCCTCTTTTGTGCGGAACTACTTCCTTCCGCCATGGATTCAAAGCTCAAGTTGACAGTTAAACATACGTCACTTTTAGAATTCGTATCAAGGGCATGTGCTGCTTCAGTTAGGTTATTAATGAGAAATAATGAGGTTATAAGAGAGAAACAATGCGGCAAGACGTGCATCCAAATGAGAGAGAAAGAGACCGCGAAGCTAGACGTTTCTTCTTATATTAACTAACGTACTATGATTAGCTCAGTGAATAAAAATAAAAAAACATAGACCCGGCTAGAACAAGCGGAGTGATACAAAATTGTGAAAGGGCGTTCCTGTAGCGATACCAGTACAATATCTCACGGTTCTCAACCAATCAGATTTGAGAACCAGAACGAACTGTTGTATAAATACAGATAAATACATTTAGACCACGTAACTTAATGATTGCTATCGGGATGTGAAGAGACTTTCAACCAGCATAACAAAAAATGTTTCTGAAGACAATCACCTATTGCACCTTTAACGTTACTATAAGAATATTTGTTCGTAACTTGAGGAGAGCATTGCCAGAATGTTAGCCAAAACTCTGAGAATGTTCCGTTAGCTATCATGGTAAACATAGTTCCATATGTGGAAAAATTAGGATTTTTTTTTTTTTTAATAACTGTACCATGTAGAAAGTGACTCGAAAAACTTTATTCAGTTTAACTACTCGCTATCAACAGTGCACATTAGCATAATATTATACCTCAGAAACTGCTCATTACAACAATATACATCAATCAAAGATCTATTTATATGCCTAGAAATAAAATATTTATATATACTAATTTTACCTCATAAATGTAATGGGACTTGCATTGTAAACAGCTTCGTGAATCAGATTTGTTATGTCGCTCACTTGGAGTGCAGAACGCCTCGCTGATTATAACAGGAGAGTTGTAGATTTTTTGTAGACTGACTCAAATCTGACTGATCTGAAATCTGAAATAAGAGAAAATTCAGTTTGCAGTAACTCCCTCCACCCATCTCAGACCCCAAACACACCGTCTGTGGCTGTTTGTGGAGCAAAACGCTCTCTCTCTTTCTTTCTCCGGAGGACAGATTGCTGAAGTGACCGCAGCAGCGATGCTCTTACATGACTCACGGATCTGAATCACACGTGCTGCGGTCGACTCACAAAGACACAGAAGCCTCGGATAAACACCGCGTTTGACAGATGGAGACACATGCCGAAACACCCGCACACACTCACACGCTCCGCTTGAAACAGAACGACATCAAACCGGCGCAGAAACCGGAGCGCCATTTATCTCCGCTTTGATTGACGGGAGCGTTTACGCGGGAAGGAGGACCAGGCGCGCGTAAGAGGAAAGGAATTCAGTTCACAGCCCGCGAAAATTATAAACACTTAAACACTCCGGTGTCTGTCTATCATGAAAGGAAGAGTCCTTATCTGATCATCATTCACATTCCTGATTTATTACCAGTTTTCCCGACACACGAACACGTCCAATATCTGGTTAAATAATATTTAAAGCATTAAAATAAACACAATAATCTATGCCACAATATTCCTCCTCCATCACAATGGACAGCTTTGCTTTCCGTTCTTTATGTGCAAAGGTAACTTTAATATTGGAAAATAAGGTTAACTCTAATGTCATCATAACTCATCTTACATAAAACACTAGAAATCTGTGGTATGGTCTCGGTTAACTGTGTTTGTGTTTGACACAAAGAGATTCTATGTGGTCTCTCCATCAAAGAGGTCTGACCTGCTTTCACGGTGGTCCAGACTCCAGTAGGACAATGTGTGTGTTTTAAATTTTTACCATAGTGGTGAGTAAGAAGCAAAGGAAAACCCCCACAGTTTTGAGACACACGCATACATTAGAACACACATACACAAATACACTAGTTTGTTCCAGGATCTTGTAGTCTATCAATTCGCTATTCAGAAGTTCCAAATACACATGAAGAAATCCATAATAGAATAGAATAAAAAGATTCTGATCTATTGTATTCAATAAATTAGCAAATCAGCATATTAAAATGATTTCTGAAGGATCATGTGACACTGAAAAATGGCTGCTGAAAATTCAGCTTTGCATATTTTTATAAATCTGATTGTACAATAGTCAAATAGAAAATAGTTATTTTAAATTGTAATAATGTTTCACAATTTTTACTGTATTTTTCATAAATTAAATGCAGCCTCAGTGAGCAAAAGAGACGTCTTTCAAAACATGAAATAATATGACTGTTCCCAAACGCTTGAACAGAGTATTTCTTTAGTGGTTTATAACCACTAAAGAATTTCAACATGCTAATCAAAGTCTTGTCTGTTTCTGATATTAAATGTTTTCGTCCAGTTGGTATTAAATTATGGAAGTCTCTGAACTCTGTTTTTTAAATGCAAAGCAATGAAAAAGTGAAAAATGCCAGATAACCTTAATTAAAAAATGACTTGACTAGTAAAAACTAACTTATTAGAAATACTTGAACTATAACTGGGTCAAAATGTATTAATTTACATCCGTTCCATCCATCAGAGATGGAAAGATGGTGCTGTCAAATCCTCTGGCCAGCTCAACATGAGAAAACACACAATACGACATCTACTTCCCTTAACTGCCTCCTGTGTGGAAACTTAAGTGTGTTTCTGTATGTGATCTTTTTTTCCATCTTCTTCTCCTCCATATGAACCTTTAAGATGTTTCCTCTGATGATAATTGGCCAATTGGGAGGCCCAGAGAAGCTATGATGTAATTTCCTGTGGTTTGGGAGGAGGATTGAGCAACATGGAGCTTCATTGACGTACAATTTGAACTGTGTGACTGCTGTTTCTCAAAAACTTGAGTGTGTACGTGTCCGGTTGGGTGTATGCATGTGTGTGTGTGTGTTATATTGTGAACGTGTGTGTAGTCGTGTGTGTGCTTGTGGAGGAGTGTAGTTCCTAATTCCACTTTTACCTACTGACATTTTTCCATGATGTCTGTCAGAAATGTTCCGTTGCTCCAGTCCACTATGAATAACTCATTGTTTCTGCAAATGTCATGAATAAACCCTATAACAGACAGATAGATAGACAGGTAAAAATCACAGATAGAGAGACAGAGAGACAGAACAACAGATGGATAGACAGTCAGATAGACAGACAGAAGATAGATAGATGAATAGACAGACAGACAGACGGGTAGATAGATAGATAGATAGATAGACAGACAGACAGACAGACGGGTAGATAGATAGATAGATAGACAGACAGACAGACAGACAGTCAGATAGACAGACAGAAGATAGATAGATGAATAGACAGACAGACAGACGGGTAGATAGATAGATAGATAGACAGACAGACAGACAGACAGTCAGATAGACAGACAGAAGATAAATAGATGAATAGACAGACAGACAGATGGGTAGATAGATAGATAGATAGACAGACAGACAGACAGACGGGTAGATAGATAGATAGACAGACAGACAGACAGACAGACAGACAGATAGATAGATAGATAGATAGACAGACAGACAGACCGATAGATAGATCTATAAAGGTCTAGTTGCCAGGGTTTGGATTATGTTGTCACACCTTGCGTCATTCCATCTATTTCTAGCTACAGACGCAGATACACACACACACACATGGCCTTTTCCCTCGCTGTCAGAATTTAATTAGATCTCTCCAGCTCGGCTTCATTCCCTCTATCTATTTTTTCCTTCATTTGTTCTCCTTTCTTACCTCACAATCTCTCCCACGCTCTGCAGCCTGTTTCCCTAGCAACAGCTGCTTCCTGTTTGTCCGTCTGGTCTGTCTTTCCAGGAGACCGAGCTGCTAATGTAGACACACTGATGGAGAGAGAGCGAGCCATAGGAAAGAAAAATCGCAAAGGATATATCTTTACTATTCTCAGTTGTTTCTCTGAGACACAAAAGTCAGAGATATCAATATGATCAAACATTTCTCATCCAATGATCAGAGGTGCTCTCCACATTCATTTTAATTTATAGCTCTAAAACCTTACTGGATGATGACAAGTGAAATTTGGGCCTGTTTCATTTCTCATGAAAGCTAAAGATAATACTAAAATACACTCCCGAGCTATAAAACAGCAATCGATCAAATGCCTTCAAAAAAATCAATGAATTGAGTTTGACTCAGTATTTATGTGTTGATTTTTTATTAATTAAATAATAAAAAAAATGCTGTGTCTAGCATTGCTACAGGCTTCAGGTATCAATCAAAACACAAGGGTGTGGCCACTAGCCTCAGATGTCAATCATAGCAGAAAAGTGTGGCTGCTAGCCTTAGGTGTCAATCAAATTGGTAGCCCATGGCAACTGGCTTCAGGTGTCAATCATAACAGAAGAGTATGCTCATTGGCCTCAGGTGTCAATCAAAACGGTGGGGCGTGGCCACTGGCTTCAAGTGTCAATCATAATGGAGGGGTGTGGCTACTAGGTTCAGATTTTCTCAGCAGCACAGCAGATCAAAATCTCATTCCTGTGAGATGTGAGCAAGTGATATAAACGCTATCAGATCACATTCCAACAACCTTCAAACAAAGCGGAGGATAAAAGAGTGATGAAGTGGGAGAGAAAGTGGAGTGTGTGTGTGGTTGGGAGTTCAGTCTTCAAAGCAAACAAAATATGTAAGCTGATTCTTGAGAAACCACATCAAATGACATGAGTGTGTTAGCGTGTATCGTGCCCAACATTAACTGCAGGTGGACTGAGCGAGTGAGCAGGCGGCTTGTACCGACCCACTGGGTCCAGGTGGACCATTAAAACAAGAACACACACAGCTTGAGTAAGTGATGTTACACACGCACACAGAGAAGTGGAGCGCCGCGGGCCCGCTGACGTTTCCTGCTTCAGATGGACATCAAACACATGCATGTTGTGTTTCTGGCTCACAGGATGCAAAAAAAAAAAAAGTGAGTAAGAAAGGTAGAAATGAATTTGAATGAAATGAAATAAAATAAACATGCAAGCGGAGGCTAAAATGAACACTCAACAAGTACCAAATGTAATTAAACACTTTTAAGTAAATAAAACAGCTGGATGGAAACATTAACACACTCGCCTTACACCCATTAGTGAGAATAATCTAGCCTTTCCTAATGTGAGTTACAGTAAGTGAGAGATTCAACTCAAAAATGTACAAACCAGCTACTAAAAATACATTTGTCATGATGACTTACTGGAAAACTACTGATACTGAAACACACATGTATTGTAAATAGCACTATACAGATAAACATGACCCGACATACATTTCTTTTTTACTTTAAATCATGTTTTTCAAGGACATTTTTTCCCTAGAACTGACCATCAGTGTTATTTTACTGTTATTTATATAGTATTTATTTTATTGTGAATTAGCTTATTTTCACTTTTCAATTGAATATTATATATGATATTATATATGATGTTGTCCTTTTGTCATATTATATTTTGTATACATTTTTTATCTAAAATTTTATTTTATTTATACTTAATTTCAATTACCCAAAACTTTTAAATAGTTCTAGTTTTGGTAACAATAACAACACCAGTGGCGACACATAAATATTTCTCATATTAAACCACCAAGCAAAATTGTGAGTAATTGAATTTAGTTTCTGTGAGATGTAGCGTCACCAAGACACAGAAAAATACAAATTTGAGTATTATTTATATAGTATTTATTAACTTTTTTTATTAGCTTTTATTTTTATATTTTCAATTTTCATTTGAATTTTTAATTGTTTTATTCAGTAATCATTGCACTTTTGTATTTTTATACGTTTTTTAAATAATATTTCCATTTAGCTTCCATTTATATTTATTTCAATTTTAGTTCTAGCAATTGTATTACTTCAACTTCAACTTATTTTCAAGTTGTTTAGTTTTTCATCTTTTTTTATTTCAGCTAGATTTTAATTAACAAAAACGATTTTAATAGTTTTACGTTTCAGTTAACTCCACTTGTGATGACACATTAAATAATTCCTCTCATTAAACAACCAAGCAAAATAGTGAGAAACTGAAATGAGTATTTTTGAGATGTCGTTTCACAAGGACACAGAGACAGACTCATCTTATACATGTCAAGCTATACAAGATAAACTCATCTCATACGTCATGAGTGACATGAGTCGTCGGTCACACAACAAGATAAAAAAAACAACAGAATAATTCCATTGTCATAGGAACAAAAGTGCAAAACAAAGTTTCAATTCAACTGCCTTTCTCTAGTGTGTCAAAAAGTTCATGTTGGACCCCGAGTATGTGCATGGAAAGTCTGTTAAATCAGTTACACAACAAAAACGGCACTATTTTGTGGTTGCATCACTGAAACTAAAGATCTGCCAACATAAATGAAACATCAGAGCTGCCAGGGTCAAAAGCTCCAGCAGAAACTCTCCTGCCCTCCCATCAGCTTCCTGTGCAGGCAAAGGTCAAGCAGACAGGCCACATTTGGCGGTTTCTTGAGTTTGTCTGCTCTGGGTGCTTTTGTGTTCCATCACGGAGGCCAATCAGGTTTGTCCCTCTGTGTTGTGGTGAGATCAAAGCACGTCTATAGGTTAACGTGCTAAAGCCAAGATGGGTGTTGTTTTCATCACTTAAAGCGTGAAAGTTTTCTGACTAAGTCTCAATGAGCTCATATGTCAATCGTAAGCATTGGTGCTATGACACGTCTACGTGCAAACCGCTTTGACGGAGACCTGAATTTCGACAGGACGTCAAAAGCGACACATGTTCGGTCTATCAGTTTAACCATGAAGTCTCACAAACACACGCCTTTGAGATTCATTGAAGAGTACAAACGTCTTCCGGAGACAGACCGTAGGCTGCGTATCGACCGATCTCACTTCCACCGCGACCACAGCATCCTGCCGAAAGTCCTGTACGTCAGGAAGCCGCGTCTGTACTATCAGCGCATCGAGAGTTTAATGCCGACTAAGGGGATCCAGCAAGACTGCCTGACTCATTTGTACTCAAAGGTTTCATTTCCCAGGATTCCTGAGGGACGGGCGTCAAGGTGAATGCTAATCACCAGTTGACATTACACCACATCTTGTTCCTGTTGATATTTCGCTCATCTTTTTGTGATTAGTAAGGCATACATCATTTAAATTCACTCACCCTCAGGCCATCCAAGATGTAGATGAGTTTGTTTCTTCATCAGATTTGGAGAAATATAGCATCACTTTCTCAGCAGTGGATTCTCTGCAGTGAATGGGTGCCGTCAGAATGAGAGTCTAAACAGCTGATAAAAACATCACAATAATCCACAAGTAATCCACACCACTCCAGTCCATCAGTTAATGTCTTGTGAAGAGAAAAAATTCATCAAGACATTTTTTATTTCAGTTCTGGCCAAAATACCAATCCATAATAAGGCTTCCTCCAGTAAAAAAGTCAATCTCCTGTTGTCTCTCACACCAAAATCCACTAATGTATTTCTTTAGAACTGTTTTGGGCTGTTTTGGCTTGTGAACTGTGCTTGATCTGTGCAGATTTCTCTCCTGATTCTGATAAGGCGATGTTTCCACAGGAGAAAGCAATATTATGGACTTGCATTTTAGCTGAAGGCGACGGTTTTAATGATGGAATTTTTACTTCACAAAATGTTAACTGATGGACTGGAGAGGTGTGGATTACTTGTGGATTGTTGATGTTTTTATCAGCTGTTTGGACTCTCATTCTGACGGCACCCATTCACTGCAGAGGATCCAGTGCTGAGCTAGTGTTGGTTACTATGAAGCAACAAACTCATCTACATCTTGGATGAACTTACGGTGAGTAAATTTTTTTTAGAGGGGTCATATGATGCTGCTAAAAAGAACATTATTTTGTGTATTTGGTGTAATGAAATGTGTTTATGCGGTTTAAGGTTAAAAAAACACATTATTTTCCACATACTGTACATTATTGTTTCTCCTCTATGCCCCGCCTTTCTGAAACGCGTCGATTTTTACAAAGCTCATCGGTCTGAAAAAAGCGAGGTGTGCTGATTGACCAGCTATCCAGTGC
>NW_015631052.1:273470-276643 GCF_001515625.1 Sinocyclocheilus rhinocerous | reverse complement strand
TTTATCAGCTGTTTGGACTCTCATTCTGACGGCACCCATTCACTGCAGAGGATCCAGTGCTGAGCTAGTGTTGGTTACTATGAAGCAACAAACTCATCTACATCTTGGATGAACTTACAGTGAGTAAATTTTCATTTTTGGGTGAACTAATTCTTTAAAGTAGTCTGTCAGTTTTCCTGATCCATATGGCGTTTTGTGTGAGGGCCACGCCAAATGTGAAATGCTTGATTTTGATTAACTTTCTTGATTGTCATTTTTGAGCGACCTGGAGAAAGAAAAAATTGAAATCGCATCATATGACCCCTTTAAAATATTAAAGTCATCAGGTCTACACCTCCAACATCCCTGAGAACATTAACAAATGTCTGAAGACGTGATGAATTTAACATTCAAAAGATCAGAGGAACAGATAGATGTAGGGGAAAAGCAAACGAGGTGAGCAGACAGAGAGCTGACTAATTACCAGTGCTTGTTAAAACTCATTACAGTTGTGTTATGGTTAGTTAGTTGCTCTTTATAGTTCCTACAGTTCTGCTGCTCTTTAATGAGACGAGCTTGTAAAAACTGTTCAGAATGAAATACTAGTCTACCGCAAACTGCACACTACATATTGAATATTTCATGTTTAACAACATTTCAAAGAGTAGTATGTAAGTTTCGACTGAACTGGAAGTTGAATTTGAATGACAGGAAGTAGAATTTACTAGTGTGTTCAAACCATTTTGACTGGAGCAAGATGGCAATGTACTTTGTCTACAACAATTTTTTAACTCTACTAGAATTGTATAGTTCTTCTCTACTCTACTGAATAAAGAATGTGCATCAGGTGTCTTTTTGCTTTTGTACATTTTTACATTTTTATTCAATTCTTGAAGGTGCTGTAAACAAAGTTTTTTTTTAATATACAATACAAGTAGCTAAGTGCATGTACAAAATAGTAGAATTTTGTACATGCACTTAGCTACTTGTATTGTATATTTAAAAAAACTTTTTTACATACATTTTAACAAATCTAAAGTCATTACAGATGCTGGACTCAAGTCATGACTTTTTGGTGGATTTCATGCGCATTCAACTCGTAAATACAATCTTTCTGATATGACTTTAACGCACCATAACTCAAAACAATTTAACACAGCTGCAGTGCATTCTGGGCAATCAAGTGTTCTGATTCACAAATGTTTAGTGATTTAAATGGCTGCTAGGCAGTTGCTAAGGTGTTGAAGTGTTTTTAGCATGTTGAAATGCAGTTTCTTGGACATTTTGGGTGGTCGCTAGGCGTTTGATAAAGGGTTGAAGTTTTTTATTTATATAGGTGACACCTCAAACACTGAAATCAAATTGCAATTCTTCATCCTGTTTCTATCTCAATTCAAATTCAATTCAAATACAGAAATTAAACAGGAAATCCATTCTGAATGCCGCACAGCCCTGATGACCTCATTTTATATCATTCAAAATCCAGTTACAAATTCGGGTTATTTTCGGCATTTTCGGTGATGATGAGCACTTTGCATTATGGGATACAGTGTGCAGCGCAGTGTGTTCTAATACACTACTCTGAATTCACATATCATCATCAATCTTAAAAATAACAGAACCTTCTTATCAAGAATCCAAAGCTTCCAGAGATTCTCTATGACATCAGACTGTCAAACCTTTTTAGACTGAAACCGGGACGTTTGTTTGTGGTGCTTTTACACAATGTACTTTCCCAAAACCATCAGTCAGTCTTCACTAGAGTTGAAGGGAGGTGACTCGGCATGTTTGATAAAGATGACTAGTCTTTGGCCAGATAACTCAGTAACACACATAAGCAAACAGAGGCGATGGGTGGTGATGGCTGAATTTAACTGTTTGTTCTGTTCAGACCTGAGCTCCGGTCACACTGTTTCTCAGGGTGTTGCATAAAAACGTTCATTTTCCCGCAGCTCCTCGACGCCTGATACTAACCAACAGTCACACCTTCATCCAGAAGATCAGAGAGGGAGCGTCGACCTCGGACTGAAATGAGTCTTCACTTCTCATATTAGTCATGAGCTGCAGAACAACACAAAGAAAGAATAACTTCTAAAATTACCTGTAGTCAGTGGTGGACGAAGTACACAAAATCAAGTACTTGAGTGAAAGTACAGATATTCTAAAATAGTACTCCAGTAAAAGTATTAACTACTACTTTTCAATTTTACTCCAGTAAAAGTACAAAGGCATTTGATTTTTAATGTACTTGAGTATTACACGTTTATTTTGTAATTTTAACTTATTTGCTTGTATATTTCATAATTTTATATAATATATTTTATATTATCCTACTGGTCAAAATATCTCGGAGGAGGGGGGCGTGTCATACATCAAAACATTATATAAAAAAATCAATTTAAGTTTCTCATACTTGTAAAACAAGTGCAAACATACATACAAAACACACACACACACATTAGGAAATGTATAGGCCTACTGTAAAAACAGACGCCATAGGGCAAAACAATATAAACATACTTTGAAACTCATTTGAAAACTGCTTCGGCAGCGGGGATTTTTGCGTTATTTTAATGTTATGTTTAGTTTTTACACTGTTGAGACGATGATTCACAAATGTGGACATATTCGCATTCAAGCATTTCATACAGCTCACCATTTTACAGCAGAGTTAGTTCACAAACAACTGGCAGTCGTGACCTAAATATGATTTCCCTTTACTATAATCAATCCTAAAATTCGTCATTAGTAAATAACCTTTTGCGTCATCAGTCACACGCGAACTCAAGCTCCGAGAATCTCCCGCTCATTTTGAGTTAGACTCATGAACCCACTGAAGGCTCGCTCTGACCAGGGCTGTATTTCCCAGAAACATCGTAAGCTTAAAGGGATACTCCAGCCCAAAATGAACATTTTGTCATTAATCACTTACCCTCATGTCGTTCTAAACCCGTGAAAGCTTAGTTCGTCTTCGGAACACAATTTAAGATATTTTGGATGAAAACCGGGAGGCTTGTGACTGTCCCATTGACTGCCAAGTAAATAACACTGTCATGGTCCAGAAAAGTATGAAAGACATCGTCAGAATAGTCCATCTGCCATCAGTGGTTCAACCGTAATGTTATGAAGCGACGAGAATACTTTTTGTACGCGAAGAAAACAAAAAATAATGACTTTATTCAACAATTCGTCTC
>NW_015631052.1:238637-273166 GCF_001515625.1 Sinocyclocheilus rhinocerous | reverse complement strand
TAAAAGCTTTGTTCGTCTTCGGAACACAATTTAAGATATTTTGGATGAAAACCGGGAGGCTTGTGACTGTCCCATTGACTGCCAAGTAAATTACACTGTCATGGTCCAGAAAAGTATGAAAGACATCGTCAGAATAGTCCATCTGCCATCAGTGGTTCAACCGTAATGTTATGAAGCGACGAGAATACTTTTTGTACGCAAAGAAAACAAAAATAACGACTTTATTCAACAACTCATCTCCTCTGTGTCTCTCTGCATCACCGTAGCGCCATTTTGAGGAATATCCGCTGAATGCAAGCAGCGTACGCTCTTCTGTGTCAGCCGCGACACAAGGATGCGCTGTTTTTGTTCAAATCAAAGCGTAAATACACGTAGAAAACATATCCTTGTGTCACGGCTGACACAGCTGATGGCAGATGGACTATTCTGACGATGTCTTTCATACTTTTCTGGACCTTGACAGTGTAATTTACTTGGCAGTCAATGGGACAGTCAAAAGCCTACCGGTTTTCATCCCAAATATCTTAAATTGTGTTCCGAAGACAAACAATGCTTTTACGGGTTTGGAACGACATGGAGGTAAGTGATTAATGACAAAATTTTCATTTTGGGCTGGAGTATCCCTTTAAGCTTACGATGTTTCTGGGAAATACATCCCTTTAAGTTGATCGTAGCTCCATTGGTTTCAATGGGGGGTATGATGTACTTAAGCTTACAATGCTTTTGGGAAACGCAGGCCAGATCGATTGAATCAGTGATTTGTTGACTCATGAACAGCTGCAATCTGATCAGTCCAGTTCACGAATGAATCGTTCAGGCTACGTCTACATTAATCTGGATACATTTGAAAACGGCATTTTCGTTTTAAAATGCTCTCCATCCACACTAGCTTTTTCCAAAAGTTTCTCATCCACACTGAAACGCCAGAAAACATTAAATTCGCTTTACTGCGCATGCATAAACCCTCGAAAAAGCTCACTGAGATTATAGAGATGATATGTTGTCATGCAGTTCTTCGGGCAGGATCATTTTATTTAGGAAAATATCTCACCATTCACTGACGCGTTCAGGTTGCACTCATTTACGATTGTATGCCTGATCTAAAACGTTTTGCTGCAAACAGCAATCGTGAGTAAATTTACTGTCACCTTTGCAGGACTGTGAAAAGAGTGTACAAAGTAACACATCTGTAGCAATAGAGTGCAAGTGAACAGCACATAACAGGCACAATACCGGTATAAACATAGTTATCTATTGGTACAATATGTGTCACATGACTAAACATGTGTCATCGTTTTCAAAAGCCTCCGTTTTCACAGTCCACACTTCAACGCGAAAAACTGCATTTTCAGATTTATACACTTTGGGGAGCGTTTTCCCTGGCAAAACACCCGTCCCAGTGTGGACGGAAGGCCAGAACGGCAGTAGCCCCTCACTGCAGAACACAAGATCCAGGGGCCGTGGTTGGAGCCACATCTAGGGGATGGAGATGGGTGGGTTTAGGGATCAGGGGGTGGAGATGGGTAGGTTTAGGTATGTAAGGTGGGAGGAGTTGGATCTGGATCCAACCATGCCCCCTGGATCTTGTGTTCTGCAGTGAGGATCATCTCCAGAACGGAGATAAAAAGATGCTTTTCAAATGAAAACGTGTGGTTTGTGTGGACAAGACCTAAATGCACTTTTGCGAACTGATTTAACAGGTTCATTGAAAAGAATCAGCTCGTTCATGCATCTGACGGCGCTATTGCGTCTCGGAGTGGCTGACAAATTCTCCAGTTCAAAATAACGAGGAACGACATGTTTTTAAGGAACATAGTGGAGTACAAAGTACGATATTTTGCTTTGGATTGTAGTGAAGTACAACTTTCTAAAAAGAAATACTCTGTTACAGATACTTAAAAAATGTACTTACAATAACAAAGTAAAAATGCTTTGTTACTGTCCACCATTGCTTGCAAAATTGTTTAAAAAGTTTGTGCATGTTTAGATGTTCAGGACTGGCTCATTCTGTGGTGCGTTTGTAGAGTATCGTCTACATTCCGACCTGCTATCAAGTAAAATTATGAAGAATGCTTTGGGATTTTCTACAGCCCAACCAGTTCTTTTATTTAACCAGAAAAATGACCTTATTCTTCAATTACAAAAGCATTCCAGAGAGACTGGTGCATTGTGGTGTGTCCATTACGGCCCAGCAGGCATCAGTGGGCGGCCGTCTTTGTAGGTCTCTGGATTAAGGGTGCGGTTGGATGGCGGATTCAGAGTCAGCGCTTGGGAACTGGATGGCTGCCCGCAGAGAGAGTCAATGGCTGAATGCAAACTGACTCCTTCTCAAGAACATGTGCTCATTTGGACACTGTTTTGGGGAAAAGTGTCTGTGAAATGAATAAATACGCATGTTTGATGCAAAAGAGTGTCTGAGCAAAACTCAATGCCACAGTGCAGGTTTTTTTGAATACACATTAACATTATAAATGCACGTTCACTCAAATTCAGATATTGAACATTATGCAATTATGCATACAAAAAATAAAACAGAACAAAAAGAACATGAAACAGAGACAAACAACTGCAAAAATAAATACATGAAGAGTGCCGGGGGTAACAATATAAAAATCAGCATAAGAATATTATTGGGTATAAAAATATCAAAAATAAATTCCTTGTAAACTCACAAACTTTTAAAATCTTAATAGATTTCTCATTAAAGAGTTGTCTATATGCAAAACCATATTTTTTAGTAGACATATTTATGAATGGTAATTTGGTCAAAAATAAAAGTAAATTCATCAAATAAAACCACTTTTCATCCTCTTTAAAATGTTTAAGCTGCTCTACAGTTGCTAGGGTGTTCTGGATGGTTGCTAAGCAGTTGCTAAGGTGTTGAAGTTATTTTTAGCTTGTTGCTATGCAGTTCCTTGGCATTTTTATGTGGTCGCTAGCATGGTTGAGTGGTTGCTAGGCAGTTGCTGAGGTGTTGAAGTGGTTTTAGCATGTTGCTATAAAGTTGCTTGGGTGGTCGCTAGGCAGTTGCTGAGGTGTTGAAGTGGTTTTAGCATGTTGCTATGCAGTTGTTAGGGTGCTTTATGTGGTTGCTAGGCGGTTACTAAGTTGTTTCAGTGTTTTTTTGTTTTTTTTTGCTCATTGCTATTCAGTTTCTTGGACATTTCAGGTGGTTACTAGTCGGTTGCTGAGGTGTCAAAGTGTTCTTAGCATGTTGATATGCAGTTGCTAGGGTGTTTTGGCTGGTTGCTAGGTGGTTACTTAGGTGTTCCAGTGTTTTTAGCTTGTTATGCAGTTGCTTGGGTGGTTGCTAGACAGTTGCTGAGGTGCTAAAGTGGTTTTAGCATGTTGCTATGCAGTTGCTAGGATGTTTTATGTAGTTAGGCGGTTACTAAATTGTTTTTAGTGTTTTTTGCTCATTGCTATGCAGTTTATTGGACATTTCGGGTGGTTGATAGGCGGTTGCTGAGGTGTCAACGTGTTTTTTAGAATGTTGCTATGCAGTTGCTGGGTGGTTGCTGACATGTCCAAAGTGGTTTAGCATGTTGTTATGCAGTTTCTTCATCATATTGGGCAGTTGCTAGGTGGTTGCTAAGGTGCTGAAATGGTTTTAACATGTTGCTATGCAGTTGATTGGATGTTTTGTGTGGTTGCTAAGGTGCTGAAGTGGCTTTAGCATGTTGTTATGCAGTTTCTTCATCATATTGGGCAGTTGCTAGGTGGTTGCTAAGGTGCTGAAATGGCTTTAACATGTTGCTGTGCAGTTGCTTGGAAGTTTTGGGTGATTGCTTGGTGGTTGCTAAGGTGTTGTAGTGGTTTTAGCATGTTGCTATGCAGTTGCTTGGATGTTTTGGGTGGTTGCTGAGGTGTTAAAGTGTTGTTTTAGCATGTTGCTAAGCAGTTGCTAGGACATTTTAGTTGGTTGCTAAATGGTTGCTAAGGTGTTGAAATGTTGCTATGCAGATGCTAGGTGGTTGGCAAGGTGTTGGAGTGGTTTTAACATGCTGCTATGCAGTTACTAGAGTGTTCTGAGTGGTCGCTATGATGTTTAACTGTTGCTAGGGCAGTCTGGGTGGCCGCTAGGCAGTTGCTAAGGTGTCCAAGTGGTTTTTCTGGATGGTTGCTATACACACAAGTGTCCAGGTGAAAAAGTCTGATCACTTGGTGGTTTTGAAAAGAGATTCAGTCATTAATGGAAGCAGCTTACATGAATGACTGTACAAACTCACAGAACTCTGTGTGTAAGCGTGTATGTGTCAGATTAGATCTAAAGCAACTGAAATAAGCCATTTTGAGTTCACTGGAATCGTCTGGATACACTCTGAAATATATAAAAGGATGTATTAATTATTAATTTATTAAATGCATCAGAGTATATCCAAGCATAAAAACATCTTTGTGTGCTTGAACTACGCTTTATGCTTTAATACTTATGAAAACTAATGAAATCATGTTGGATAGAGATTTTAAAAAAGAGCTGTGTGTGTGTGTGTGTTTATCTGTGAGTTTCCTTCACCTGATGACCTCCTCACCACCAAAAACAAATCTTCAAAGTCTGAATGCGGGTCACCGTAGATGTGCGTTGCATCGATTGACTATTTCTGTTCTCCTGCTGTCTCAAAAAGCTGGCACACATTCAGACGGCTTCGCTCAGAGAGGAGCGAATCACTTTCCTCGAACCCTCCTGGTCGCTTCTAAGACAAAAGAACCACTAGGAACTGAACTGGGATTATGGGTCACCCATGAAAAGTAGAGTGGGCGGTTTTGACACAGGTATTCTTAAGAGACTATTCAAAATGAAATCGTCAATCATTTAATCACCTCATGTTGTTCCAAACCCATATAAATTTCGTTTTTCTGTGGAAAAAAAAGAATATGTTTGGTAGAACATTCATGAATGGTTTTTATTTATTACATGGCTTCTACACTATATTTAAAGTTTTTTAAAGTGTGTTTTCTATATAAATAAACTCTTCCAATAAGTAGAGCACATCTAGACAGATATTACAGGTAGAACTAACGATCCTTGTGTAACAAGTGATCCACTTACTGCATAATTACTAAACATTACCCAAGATCATCTGCTCATAATCATGCTGGATTTAAGACTTTAAGCCTTCTTAAACCTCGTTAAACTCAGATTGAACTCAACACAAGTTCAAAACTTTTTCATAAAGAAACACAACAGTTAAATACTGACAAACAGAGTTAGAAAGGTGTTCAACAGCATCTGCTGAACTCGAACCAGCTCATGGATTGATTTTGGCTTCCAGTTTACATACTATCTGGTGTAAATAGTACGAAAGTTTACAATTATAGTGTCTCAAATCATGGTACATTGAAAACGATCCTTAAAGTGTGTATGCATGGATGCTATTGGTGCTAATTATGACTAAAAAAAAAACATATGACATGGAATATTCCTTTAAATGTCTGACTACTTTATCAGTAGCAAAAACACCAAAAAATATGAAAAATAATAATTGTTTTCAAACAGGTTTTCCCAAACACTCCTCAGCTCATGTCTGACTTCCACTAGATAGCCCCGCCCCCAAAATTACTCCATTGGTTAATTCAGAAGTTGTCACTCAAACAAACAGATCAATGTTGTGTTGCCAATTTGGGAATTTTAGTCACCAAATTTAGCGACTTTCTCATTGTTGCTGTGACTTTTTTTTAAATGTTTTTCAATAAGAAGCTATTTCGGTGATATTTACATATATTTGGCGATTGGTGTGTGTGGTTTTTTTTTTGTGATTAAACAAACAAAACAAAAAATAAGGCAGACATTGTCATTTGTAACATTTTCTCTGTTCTTTAGTTATTTCACATGTAAATATAGCTAAAATCACAGCACAGACAGTGATTTTGTCAGATAACGTCTTGTTTATGAATCCAGATTTTAGCATGGCAAAGCAGCAGATTGAAACTACATAATTCTTAGGGACCGTTCACAGTAAATGCGTTTTTCCATTCCAATGTGCTACTTTTCCATTGTTTTCAATGGAGTTGAAAGAATTTGAACGTTCACATGCAGCACCGCTCATCAATGTCAGTTCCAAAACAGTGGACCAATCAGAAGACCCTGGAGGCGGGGCAAGCGTTGCAAGCGTTTGTCTACGGAAGCAAGTAGGCATGGCAACCATTTTTTTCTAAAAGCAACTTGGCGGAGGAAGCATTCTGCACTGAATCATTCCTGAGCACTGTGCCTCACGTTTTTAGACGCAAAGACGTGTTCTGTGTGAACAGCCCCTTAGGATTTTTATTGGGACTTTAGCTGTAAGAATAGACTGTATAAAAAGATTATGAATGCAAAGGGATGATTCGACATGATGGTGTCATGAATATGCTAATTAGCGCATGACATCATCTAGCGACTTTTCAAGCATTCTTTAGCTACTTTTCATTAAAGCAATTGTCAACACTGCAACAATGTCACAGTGTTTCATTTTTCACGACTTAAACAACCAGTGAATGATTTATAGCAAGGGACACCAGACTCGGTTCTGGAGGGCCGGTGCCCTGCAGAGTTTAGCTCCAACCCTAATTAAACATGCCTGAACCAGCTAATCAAGCTCTTACTAGGCATACAGGCAGGTGGGTTGAGGCAAGTTGGAGCTAAACTCTGCAGGACACCGGCCCTCCAGGATCAAGTTTGGTGACCCCTGATTTATAGCAATCCTAAATATTAAACTGACACCACAAACTATCCGAACAGACACAGACAGACGAAAGCAGGACATTATTGTGTGCGTGTTGCTCTGGGCAGAGGTGTTGCTCATGTAAACTGCTTCACGGAGAGCCGATCTGTGTCTAAACATGTTATGAAATGCCTTCATTCCTTGGTCTGGTACGCACAGTATGGAAAAAAGATCACACACACTCCTAAAATCACGCTACGTCTATTGTTCTTTAGGTTCAGGAGAACCTTCTTCATATCAAGAACGATTTTTGGCTCTGATGCAGATGTTTGGAAATGAATAATGTCCTTGGTTCTTCAGATCAGCACCAGATCAGATGATTTCCAAAGAACTAGAAAAAAAAGTGAACCTACAAAGTATGGAAGATTCTTCCATGGCAGCAGACTGATAAAAACATGTGCATGATGCAGTTCAGCAGCGGGATGTGTATGTGAGTGTGTTTACCATCTGGTTTTGAGGAGCTTTATCGTCATATTTATATATATCTCTCTCTCCTTATCAGTTCGTCATCATCGCTCATTATCTCGCCCTCTAAATGAACCATGACGTCAGCCTCCGTATGAAGGTCGTGACCCCTCATTCCCGCTGACACACTGGGATTCCCTGAACTGACAAAGAAGTACACAAATGTGTTGAGCTACACAAATTCAGTATCACACAACATGTTTCATAATAAGAAGTTCTTGCCTTTAGCACTATAATAACTAATGCAATCCTCAGATAACTACACCCTATTATTCACACGTCATGTGGCCTGTGTGTCTTGTTAAATTCACTGGAGGTTTGCTGCAGTTTATGACATTAAACTTCAGACTGATGCTTTTTAATGTCCATAAATCTAGTTCAGACACCTTCTGACGACACTTACCAGAATGAACGGATGATTCCTCAGACTGGAATGATCACCTGTCAAAAACAGATCTCGATCAATTATTCTTCATGCTGCACTCAGACAGACAGATTGTTCCAAACCCTTGGGAGATGTGTAGATAAATGGGAGGGTAAAAAAAAACAAGGTCTTGGAACGCGAGAACTTATTTTAATTTGACCAACACAATTTTAGAGTTCTGTGTCATGAGCGAAACTGCAAAAGACGTGTGATCAACCGTCAAAGACGTCCGTATAGCGCAGGTTTACACAGACAAACAAATGGAGAAACAGCGTAGTGGAACGCAAAAACGTGAGACAAGGCAGTGGAACAAAAAATGCAAAGTCTAGAACCGCGGTTTTTTTAAGTTTAATTTTTTATTATTATTTTTTTTAAAGTTTACGTTTTTTTAACTTGAGTGCTGCGTTTTTAGAACGCATAGGCGAGGCGCGGCAAAAGACGCAAGCGCAACGATTGAAGACGTCTGCCTAGCACGTGTTTACATAGAAAAAAATGAATGGAAGAGCAGCGCTGTTGAACTCAAACCTTGTTCCGTGTGAACATTTTTGTGTTTTAAAAAAAATGCTCTAGTGGAATGGAAACATGCAAGAGATGCGTTTTTTAAAAGTTTACCTTTTTTTTTTTTTTAACTTGAGCACTGTGTTTTTAGTTTGCATGCGCAAGGTGCTGCAAAAGACGAGGGGCCACATTTATAAAGTGTGCTTATGCAAAGATTTGATCTTAGAGTGTGTGTGCGCTTAAATCCACGCCAACGCTCATATTTATGAAAACTGCCTTTGATGTGGAAAAGTGCTTAGCATCACGTCAGGGTCTGAGCAGACATACACACTTTTTCTTGTCAGAGTAGAATACTGCAGGTTTTGGGAAATGTTCTTGCAGCTCACTGTTCTAAATTAAAGCTGCAGTCCGTAAGTTTTGCCTCTTTGTCACCATCTCTGTTTGAAAACCTGCAATTGCGGCTAAAGTAAGGCAATAGTTTTGAAAACTGGCTGGTTATGTACTTGCTCAAATATTGATTTCGGACCATTTTTAACCAAAAAAAGTTACGGACTGCAGCTTTAAAGAATTTGGACGATGACTGGTGATCTTTTTATGTTAATGACAATAACTAGGAATCGTTTACAAGGCAAAGAGCTGAAACCATTCCGTTTCCACCAAAAATGAATTGCGACTTTTTATGTCACTTTTTTCTCGCAATTCTGCATTTTTCTTCTCGCAATTATGAGTTAATATCACAGTTCTTACTTTTTTCTCTCAATTGCAAGATAAAAAGTCAGGATTGCGCAAAAAAAAAATTGCAAGTTTATATCTTGCAGTTCTGATATTTTTTCTCAGGAATGTGAGAAATAAACTGGCAATTATGCATAAAAACTCAGAATTGTGAGAAAAAGTTGCAATTACCTTTTTTTTTAACCGTTTTTGTTATTATTTTAACCCTGTGGCGAAAACAGACTTCCAAAATAACATCCGTCTAGCGAGTGTTTATAGAAAAATAAGTGGGAAAGCAGTGCAGTGGAGCACAAAAAATGTTACTTGCGCATGTCTCTTTCAGCATCTGGCACATGCGTTCGTATGCCTTAATTTAAAAGAAGTTCATCTTTTGAAAAACCTTGTGTTTTTTTTTTCCATTCTACTGCCCTGTGTCCTACAAATATGCTTCAAATCTCCAATAAAATAAGGTTTGTAAGGCAAGTTCCTCCGGAGCTAAGACACCCAACGGACAGGTGAAAAGGTTAATTACAAATACATTTTATTGATTAAAAATAGATTGATGAGGTTAAAAGTGGACTATTTTGCACAGAAATAGCTGGTGAGATAGACATTACTCATCATTAACAGGCTGTTAATTGCTCCATTTGTGTGGTCACGACAGGTCAGTGTCTAACAATCTTACAAACGCTCTTCTGTGTGTGAGTTTCAGTGAAGCGTTGGCTCTTTGGACCTCTCTAACCCTCCGTCTGTCTGGTTGGCTGCCGGCCCTTGTTTTTCTGCTGACTGCTGGTTCGGTGTCCAGCGCTCTTCAACGCCTCTCCAGCAAACATCTTGTGTTTTTCTGCTGACGCAGAGACACGGTCGAGTCTGAGGGGAGACCTGCGATTGTCTGCGCTCGCTGACCCCTGATTGGCCCTGACACCAGAGGTGAACGTGAGTCACCGTCATCACGAGACACGGTCGAGTCTGAGGGGAGACCTGCGATTGTCTGCGCTCACTGACCCCTGATTGGCCCTGACACCAGAGGTGAACGTGAGTCACCGTCATCATGTGACCAACGGGACGCCTGTTCTCTTGACGAACACAGACACAATACAGCGGTTGTTTAAAGATGAAGTCACTAGCACCTTGAGGAATATGATATTTACAGCTAAGAACTGAGTATTTTAGAGACAAAATACACTAATGTTTTTTCTTTTTTGAAAGAAATTAATACTTTTATTCTGCAAGGACACATTGATCAAAAGTGACATAATGTTACAAAAGATTTCTGTTTCAAATAAATGCCGTTCTTTTGAACTTTCCATTCATCAAAGAATCCTAACAATCTAAATGTATCATGGTTTCCACATAAATATAAACTGGTTTCAACATTGATAATAATCAGACGTTTCTTGAGCAGCAAATCAGTATATTAGAATGATTTCTGAAGGATCATGTGACACTGAAGACTGGAGTAATGATGCTGAAAATTCAGCTTTGATCACAGAAATAAGTTACAGTTTACAATATAACAGTTATTTTAAATTGTAATAATATGTCATTGTTTTTACTGTACTTTTAATCAAATGAATGCAACCTTGGTAAAAAGAAGAGACTCCTTTCATTAAAGCATTCAAAAGTACTGACCCCAATTGGATTTTGGTGTTATCTGTTACCTTGACAGGCTTTGTGAGTTTCAATAGTTACATTGAGCAAATTAAAAGTATTGCTGCATATATATTTGGATATTTAGGAAAGGGTATTTAGTGATGAGAGTTTTCTCAAGTGTGTTTTGAACATCATTTTGCATCGGCTCACAAACACACACACACACACACACACACACACATATTATACAGTCTCTCTGTCTCACTCTCTTACCGTAAATGTGATCTGGCCTCAGGCAGATCTCTCTCACACGGAGGATCAGCTTACATTATTTTTACTGGCTCGTATCCATGTCAACCTAAACACACACACACATAGACACACATAAACACACACAGACGATTGATAGTGGTTATTACCGACTATAATCAACAGTAATAAAATGCATTTCTAAAGTATACAGGAACATGTGTTTTTGTGTAAAAATGATGGAAATTAGGGCCAAAGAAGGCTTTTTTTTTTTTTTTTGGCAGAATGAGATCCACTGCCCTTCATCTGAATAAAACAACCATTCAGCCAGAGAACTGCATGTACCAACCACCCGCGATCCAGGTAAACAACAACAGCACACTGACCTTGGCCTCATAAAACACACACACACACACACACACACACACAGGTTCATCCATTTGTGTGGGATTTTTCATGATGCTTCTGCCTCTGCTGTGCCAGCGTCCTCATGGTAAATGATTTTTAAATTATTTAAAATATTGATGAATAATAGAATTATTAATACTAAATGTTTATTTATTTATATCAATGATTATAAATATTAATAAAAGTTTTTTTAAATACCCACACACACACACACACACACACACACACACACACACACGCTGCCCGCTCCATCAGTGTTACCTTAAAACATCCAACCGCCCCTGCAAAAGTACCACAATTCACGTCAATGTCACAACAGCCTGACAAAGCCACACACTTCTCCAGAAACACACTAAAATTAAACACAGCAACACTGAACGCAGAAATCAGTCTGTGGACTTAGAACGGCTCTTTATAAAGAAATCTGGCTGTTTGACTTTGATTTTCAAAACACTGTGTGGTTTAACTGCACCACACTGAGCAAAAACACTGCATATTACAATAGAAATGTATATAAAATGTAAAATAATTGTCATTAATAATATTTATTATCTTAATAATATTTATTTAGATAATATTATCAGTGTTTTACATAAATACTCTTTATAAAATCCAATGTTATATTTAATCATTTATTACAAGATCATAAATACATTGTATAAAATGCTATTTTATATTTAACAAAAACTTATTTTTAGAATTTCCTTCTGATAAACCTGTGTGTGATCATTTCAAGGTCAGCCGTTGTCTCCAAAGTAAACCAGTCACTCTCTCTGGATCACAATTGCTTTAATAAAGCAGCTGTATCAGTTTAACCTGATCTCACGAAGCTCTCAGGACAGACGGGACAGGTTACATTGACTCTCGAGCTGCTTTCAGGTGAGTGGAAATGAAGCCTCGCTGAACACACAGCAGCACAGGTGCGGAGCGCGATGTCAGCCGAGCGTCTCTGAACTACCTGAGAAGACCAAAACGATCAAATGTCACTCTGATTCATGCAATGTATACTGCCCTTGCTGTTTAATATGACTTTCCTACATCAAACAAACTCAAAAGGCCTTAAAGCAACTGACTCGGACTCCATTTCTGTCTGTGAAAACATGATATTCCCTCAAAGTGACTAGAGTACAAACAACACGCTGCTAAATTTACTGACTGACCTTGTTTACATTATTTACATACTCAAGAATCATTAATGGCTCAAGTTAAATGTATAATTATGGAGCATCATTATATAACAACAGTATCATAGCATCACTATTCTATATCTGTAAAGCTCTAGAGCCGCAGTGGTTTGTGAAACAAAGCCTCTAATTTGACTGCAGAACCTGAATTTTGAGTCTCAATATCCAAACGATGAATAACCTATTGACCTGGTTTAGGCGTTTAAACTAATTATTGACTATTATTATACTATTAAAAAAGCATTTTCTGTATGTTTATTTCTATTTGGGATTCAGTAGGTGTTATGTTGTCATTGTGTGTGGATTTCTGTACTGTTCGCTTGTTTAGCAGGTGTTTCTCGTGCCTCTGCGAGGCAGTCCAGATAAAGTGGGCGGGGCAACTCGCGCTCCCTCTGAGAGGAACTCCACGTCACGATGCCCATATTTGGACTGTACACTTCCTATAGGAAGCGGGTGTCTGAGGGTCCCCGACGAGCAGAGATTTACAGCGGCAGTGAATGTTTGCAGTCTGTCTCTTTTACTAATTTGCGCATTCAGCAAGTCGAGAATTAACAGCTAGATTATGATCTTCAAATCTGTTACGTAATCTGACGTTTTCTAGACACTTTAGTAGACAGAAAAAACATCATAAAACGAATAGGAGATATCCTAAAATAAACTACATTTGCTTTGATAGAAAATCATTTTCATAATAATGTCATTTTATCTGTTAGCTACATCTTGTGTTTATGCTAACTCGTCCGCGCATCAAAATCACATTAACCACTAAAACAACAATAAAGAACTTAAAAATACACCAACAGAAAGTCCAGCTATAAGCCTACCTGATAAATCCAATGTTAGAGGCCCTTTCTTTTAGCAGAAAGGATATCAGACTAGGTATATTAGAATATATTCCTAAACCGTTTATTCACTGGTGCGCGCTTCACCCTCGGGCTTGTTTACTTGTTTACTGGCCCAGCAGTTCCCGACAATGACGTCCTGACGCGTGTGACGTGGCGCAGGTGGGGCGTGGCCAGCTGTCAGTGCGGGAGCGCTTATAAAAACGAATCGGGATACCGATCCACACGAACAAGCGCAACAGAGCAAATCAAACGAGCATCGTTCACAAAGAGTGTTCACTTTCAACAGACGGGCTCTTTGAACTATTCGCGGCTCGAGAGCGTTTCTTTGCTGCTGTCGCGTTATTCTTTACATCTTTGAGACTCCGGTTCATTCAAGAGGAGCATCAATACAGAGTGGAACGGGACGGAACGCCGTTTTATTGACTGTCATCCTCCTTCGCGCGGTTTCTGAACGCTTTTACACTTGAAATAAAGTGGACGTTGAACTGTCAGCCACATTAGGTGAGAAGCCTATATCTTCTTTTTATTCCAGAAGAACTCTATGACTACAAAAATGGAGCAGCCGTTTTATCACGACGACTCGTTTCTGTTGGGTTACGGTCACAACGACGCGGCACTACACGAATATAAACTCCAGAAACAGAGCATGAACTTAAACCTGACCGAGCCCTATCGGAACCTCAAATCGGATCTGTATCAGACCAGCAGCGCCGATATGGGCTCGCTCAAACTCGCCTCGCCGGAGCTGGAGAGGCTCATCATCCAGAACAGCAACGGGGTTTTGACGACGCCCACCCCGGGTCAGTATCTCTACGGTCGGGGGATCACCGACGAGCAGGAGGGCTTCGCGGAGGGCTTCGTCAAGGCTCTGGATGATCTTCACAAGATGAACCAGATGCCCCCGCCCAACGTGTCGATTGGAGCCGGCGGCGTGACGACGTGCTCGACGACTGCGTCCGTTTTTGGCTCCTCCCTGCAGCCTGAGCCTCCCATTTACACGACGCTGAACGCGTACTGCCCAGCGCCCAGCTACCCGTCCAGCACCATCAGCTACCTACCGCCGCACGTACAGCAGAGCCAACACCCGGAAAACGCGTACGCGTTCCAGCACTCCGGCGTCCTCCCGCAGCGCTTCGTGCCTTTAAAAGAGGAGCCCCAGACCGTTCCCGACATGCACAGCAGCGACGGCTCGCCACCCATGTCTCCGATCGACATGGAGAACCAGGAACGCATCAAGGCGGAACGCAAGAAACTCCGGAACCGACAGGCGGCCACAAAATGCCGCCGGCGCAAGCTGGAACGCATCGCGCGGCTGGAGGAGAAAGTGAAGGTGCTCAAGTCCGACAACGCCGGGCTGTCCAGCACAGCCTCCGTCCTGCGGGACCAGGTGGCCCAACTCAAACAGAAGGTCCTGAGGCACATGAACAGCGGCTGTCAGCTGATGTTGACCAGTAAGATGGAAGCGTTTTAAACGCGGCCGGACTTTTACGCAGAAATAACACTGGAAATCGTTTATGTTCAACGACTGAACGGAACTCAAAAGCCCTCAAATGAGGCGTTTTGGACACGTTCTGGGTTCCGAATAAAACGAGCGAACCCGCGAACGGAGCGGGAGAGAACGGACTCTGAGCCCCCAGAGACCGACAGGAGCCAAGAGCGAAGTGGAAAGGCCAGTCGCCGCCTCAGTATCAATAATGTTTTTTTGTCATGATCAACTGTGTATTTGATCATGTGAACGCATCTGATATTGTCGTGCAGTTCCTGAACTCATAAGTTATTGTACTACTAGTCAGGTTGATCCTGACACTATATGTTAACGATGTCACATGTTTACGATGTATTTGTTTTTATGTGTGCGATGTTTATTTAAGTAAAGATTTTGAAATATAACTTCTGAGTGTATGGCTGTTCATTTGTGTTGTTTATATCTAGTTTTCAGACAGTTATGTAACTCTTATGTTGACCGTTCCTCGAAGTACTCACCCATAAAACGTTCTGAAAACACGAACAAAGAGACAGGTTTTAATAAATATTTATTATGACGTTAATGAGCACTGCTTGTAGAGTAATCAGCTGTTTTCTGGGGGTTGTGAATTGATTAGCCCTCCTGCGTTTTGGCGTTCACACAAAGGGACTCTAGGCCTCTCCTGCTGACGTCAAGCAGCACATCCATATATGGTCGTTTTTGGGCCTCGTACGTCACTCCCCGCCCACAGGCCCCGGTGGAGTAGTTTCACCGCTCCAGGATCAGCGGGGCTGGAGAGCAGAGAGGGGCTTTCCGAAGTTGGACAAGACCACTGTGCGCATGTGGGGTGGGGTGTGTGTGTGTGTTTCCATAGAGCTTAGTGGGTTGAACGGTTACAATGATTCTGCTGCTAATGATCGAAACTTATCTTTCAGAATATATCCAGAAACCTTTGATATAATAGAATATAAATAATAAATATATATAGTAACACACACACACATATATATATATATATATATATATACATACATTCAAACCAAAAATTGTTCAGACACCAGATATAATTTTTGATATCTTTTTACTAGTGGGTGCAGGACACTACAGTTCATTTATGTAGGCTAAGTGAGGATAGCAAAATAAAGTGAACTCTGACATATTATACCCAGAAATTCTTCATACAGGACTATCAGTAAAATTGATAAAAAATGTGGGACCAAAAAATATTCAGACACTTTGACCTGAGCATCAATTATCTAATTGTGTACTTAAATTTAACAGCTGACAACTATTCGACCGAATTCATTACATACCTTTCTATCAAAGTTATCTAACATTATCAAGATGAATTTGTTCTGACACAGTTTAACTCTGAGTTCTTGTCATATTTTATTACCGTTTTCTAAACTATAGCAAATAAACTGTGATAATGTAAGAACTGTTGAAGTTGTCTGAAAAATGTTTGGTTTGACTGTATATATATACATACACACACACACACACACACACACACAAAATAAATAGTATGGTACAATAAATTGTCTGTATAATCTAAAGTACTGAAATGTAATAATATTTGACTATTATTATTAGTAGGCTAGTTCAAATCGCGTCTAATATAACCATGCAAAAAATAAATAAATAAAAAACATTGATTAACTTTATGCAGAGATATAACAGGTCAAAAAGAGGTCAGGGACAAAAAATACATCTTCAACATCAGGTATGAGGTTTATTTTTAGTTAAATGATATGTAAAGAGATCAGATTCAGTAAGTCTGAATTTCAATGCATTTATTTATTTATTTATTTATTCAGCCGACTGTTACTTGGAGTTTAGTCTAATTATAACGGAAGACTGAATCAAACTGTGTGGTTATAAAGAGATCTATAAAGAGAACACGTCTGTTGCTGGAATGAAGAGCATTTTCCTGAGATGTTGATTTATGACAGACAGTTTAAAAATTTGTCCGACTTAAATGACAATTACAAAATATTATCATATTTCCATAAGACTGTCACTAAATTAATATCAGACATTTTTGAAGACCAAGGAGAGGGGGTGGTCATGGTGAAACATCCAAACATTTCGTATCTCTGAAAAGCCCTGAATGTGCTCTGTACAGGACATCCAGACTGTGACATGTATAGTCTCAAGAGAAATTCACTAAAATATAATGTCCTCATATGAGAATGCAGGGTCTCAGGAGGTTAATTACCTCAATAACAGATCTAAAATAATATGTTTTAGGACGTACTGTGATAGTTTTAGAAATGTTATGAACATAAAAAAATCATCTACTAGCATCAACGGGTCCTAACTACGCCAAAAACCGAAGCAGGCTCTGAAACGTGTGGGACGTTTGTTTTTGTGCAGCTCGCTGGAAAATGGGAGCGGGGTTTTTTACACGGTGAGAAAAGCCCACTCGGGTCCACCTGTCACTGGCGTCAGTGATGTCCCCCACCTGCGTGTTTTTCTGCTCGCTCTCGACTCGAGCTGGAAATCAAAGCAAGCCACTTCAAAGCGCTGGAAGCAGGCCCGCGCATGCGCACACGCGCTCGGCTTGTTTTGGAGATTTTAAAGGTGCAGCTCACCGTTAATCGTTTCATCTGACACATCAACAGCTCTTTAGTTTCGTAAGTGTTTCTTATGGAACATTACCACCTCCTCTCTCATTTAAATGGACTTGTTCCATTCTAATGTTTGCTGACGTTTACACGAGGTTCAGCAAATAACCCAGTTTATCCACTTATTGCAAGCGGAATAAGTTATTTTCGCCAAATGTACGAGACTTGGCCGCTATAGGTAGTAAATAACTATCAGAATAACAATGGGCAGTAAACGGTAAAACGGTGTGTTTACGATAATAAAATAATATATCAATTAGTTTGCAATATAATGGACTGTTCTTTACACTAAATTACTTGAAGAGACTGGAACAACCTTTTCAGTTTACAACCCTTATGAAACTCTAGTTTTATTATAGTAAAAGTGTGGGCCTTTTTTAAATACATTTTTTATATTACGGTATTTATTACCATTTGTTTAACCACGGTTTTACAACGAATACCATGGTTAAACTATGGTTAGTCTAGAATTGTTATAAGGGAAATGGCCGATGCTCTAACCTAATAATAAGGATAATAGGCTACATTTTTGGCTATAGAGTTTTTGAGTAGCCTATGTGATTCTTTAAATTTGAGAAAGTTATAGATTCTTCAGTTCAGTGTTTTGACTTCACCAGCATACGAGTTCCTAAAGACCTTTAAAAGACGCTCTTATGGCAGTTTATTTTTAACTATTTATTTTTGTATGAGTTAACCTGAAACTGTTTCTTTTCTCATATTGAAGGTGAGTTTAGTTATTCTGGTTTTACGTTTCTCTCTCGTTTCCCTTTTTCAGTTTAATTGACACGAGAAAGGCTCACAGGCCTGTAAAAGTGCAGCGCTCATGAATGAGTCAAAGCTCATTCAGCAAAGTTTCACAACAGAACCTGTGTGTGTTATTTTTATCCTGCCTTTGTGATGAGCCTGAAAGTTTCAGAGCTTGATGGAACATTTATTCTTCTTACTTCCTCTATTCTACATGTAGTGGACAAGAGAAGCTTTTTAACACCTGACAGACTGTCAGAACGAGTGTCTCATGCACACACACACACACACACACACGGGAGCAACATCAGTGACTGATGACGACAAAATGTGGGCTCATCTCCTCCATCACACAGTTTTTGCACATTTCATCTCTCTTTCTTTCCCACTCACACACTGTAAATCTCTCCTGTGATCTCATGAATATTCCTTCTTGTCCCTTCCAAAACCGATAGATGAACGCTGAGGCTCAAATTGTGACACTTTCCGTCAAACACCCACCGACACGGCTGCTTCAGATCAACCCCGCTGTTACATCATGCTCTCCGGTATCTGCTCAGACTCTCATCGATGCCTCAGATCAGTTTGTTTAACTAATCTGTGGGTCAAAGCAGGAGTCAGATAGAAGCATTTCATTAAAATGAATATTAAATAAATCATACAACAGTTAAATGTGGTCCAGCAATTAGACAATCAGTGTTTCAAGAAAGATAACATTTCCTGTTAAAGCCTGATTCTGCTTTAGGCCTATATATAACAGTAGCTATAATAAAATATGAATACTACGGCTCAATCACAGCTGTGGTGATATTCAGTACACATTATTATTTTTTAATTAGTCAAAAGGTATTACCATGATTTAAATGTTACATATTGTTTATTTTTATAAT
Source organism: Sinocyclocheilus rhinocerous (assembly GCF_001515625.1). Lineage (NCBI taxonomy): Eukaryota > Metazoa > Chordata > Actinopteri > Cypriniformes > Cyprinidae > Sinocyclocheilus > Sinocyclocheilus rhinocerous. Next base: position 254,362 of record NW_015631052.1, on the reverse strand, counting down.
CATTGCACCTGACCTGCCAGTCTTTTACTGATTTTCCATCTTGATTGATGAGTCGACATCAGTGTTATTAATGTTAACTAAAGCTAAAATGATTAGAAATCAATTCAGTAACTAACAAAAATCCATGCAAAAAAGGTTACTGACTGAAATAAAACTAGTCCCAAGGAGTATTGAAATAGTACACTTACAAGTATACTACTAGTACACTGATATTTGTATACTTACTACATAAAGTATACTTAAAATATACTTGAAGTATACTACTTTTTGGTAAGGGTATGTAACTAACTAAAAGAGATAAACGTAAATTAAGACTATTATGGCTAAGAAATGTTATTAAAAACAAAACAAAATGAATAAAATGACCTAAAAAAAATCTAAAAATAAAAGCTCATTTTAAATATTAATACTAATTGTTTATAAATAATACTCAAATAACAATGGTCGCCATAAAAACCTCTATAGTTTCGTCTCATTTATATCTCATGGGCCGAGTGGGTCAAAAGATGTTAAAGGTCAAACAAACCTCGTTTAAATCAACATGACTTCAGCATAAAAAAAAACAAACAAAAAAAAACTGATTCACTTTAAAATAGTTTTATAGCGCCATCTAGTGGTACACGTGCCATAAAAGTTAAACATGACCTTGAAGAAATGAGGCTAATGATGTTTACTGGAGAATAACTCAGTTCTGCTTCTCATTACACAGTGATAGGAGACAAAATAAGCAGGACGACAGTATGTACTACATACTTTTCTACAAATAGGCCTACATTTATGTATTAAATGTATTATGAGTACTGTTTTAATGTCATGCTGATTAGATAGCCTATATAGCCTAATTTAAGTTCAATAATTTACTGTAAATTTGGCGGTATAAACACTAAATGATAAGACTTCATTACACTGCTTTAAAAAGAACAAACAATTAAAAGAACAAACAAATTCCAATTTTATTTATTCATGAATTAGAGACATGTAAGATCAGAATAGAAACGCATTTGTTTACTTACTGCAGCCACAGAATAGCAGAACATCAGATCGCTCACAGCGGCGCACCGTCGTTTACATAGGCCTACAAACAAAACATGTCCTCGCGCAACCCGCCAAAACAGTCAACTAGGCCTACACTCGTTCTGTAGTCAAACACATTTCACAGTATTCTCTCGTTTTTTTCTTTTCTTTACAGCATTATTTTTATGTAGCCTATATCAGTGTAAATACCGGATCAAATGTTTTCACTAACAAAGTCATTACGCAAAAAATTAACACAACGTACCGACATCACACTCTGTGTAATAGATGATTGTGACGTTACAGATTATGAGATAGTAGAACAGATTATCATGAAATATCACAGTTATAGAAACAATTGACAACAGCAACATTTAAGTTTAAAGCGAGCCAAAAAAATCCCATAATAATGTTATGTGCTTTCATGTAATTACACTGAATAAACAGTTGAAAGCCATTTTATTGACTTAATGTGACGCAATTCCAAGTGAAACAGAATATTCGGTAACACTTTACAATAAGCTCCTTGTTGGCATTATTTATACATTAAAATGTGTGAACATTAGCAAAATATTGTTACACAAAAAACATCCATTATCCATTACCGGTATAGCAGTGTATGAAGTGCAAATAAGTCATTTTCAAAGCAAGAATCTTTCTATTAGTCTTGCCCGGGTTGCCAGGTCTGCATAACAAAACCTGCCCTATTGCTACTCAAAACTCCAATCACGGCCAAAACTAGAACACGTTCGGTCTAATCGCGAAACTGGCTATCAAAATCGATCTAAAACACAACCCATGAGAACAGTGGAAAAAAACAGCGGGAAAACCGCGGACTTGGCAACAGTAGTAAGCGCGGGAACAAATTGAACTCGGTGCAAAATTTGTGTGGGACAATCTTGCCCTGGCTTGACTTTCCTAATCTTGTGGATTCCTATTGAAATGACGTGATACAATTTCATGTTTAATTTATCTTGTTACTTAATTTCTTTGTAGTTGTTAGCCATTTCTTGTTAGCCATTTTCTAGTATGAACTAACACACAATATTTTTATTACAGCATTTATTAATGTTAATATTCATGTCGGTTCACAGAACATTAATGTTAACAGATACTTTTGATTTCAAAACTAATGTTTAAATTAACATTAATTTAAATTAACCAATGATGTAGAAGTATTATCGTTCATTCATGTTTATTAGTGTAGTAAACTAATGTTAACAATGGAAATCTTATTGTAAAGTGTTATTCAGACCTAAATTCAACTTTTGATGTTACCTTAAACAGGTTCAAATAAGCAGAATTTTATGTTACAGAAGTAGCTTTAGTCTAAACAGGATTGTTTTGTTGACTGTGTTAAATAGACAATACTGTAGAAACCTCACTGCATTAGTTTACTGTAAACTCAACTGATAAGATAAAATACTCAATAACAAACATTAGTCAGATCTAGAACACAGCTCTCCTAGAATCCGCTTCCGCTGCCCTCCATGTCGCTGGCGAGTACGGAGCGCTTGCGCAGTACGGCGTTGGCACTGCTCCTCCGAGCCTGTGGCGGCGCTGTGGCGCTGTGCGTCTGAGGCCCTGCGGGAGGGCAGGGGGCTCTGTACTGCGGCAGGCCACTCTTGGTGGTGTCCAGTTCTTCAGGGTCTCCTTCCTGAACCCTCAGAGCGGCGATCACCTCTCGATCAGATGGGCTGAGGGTCAGACAGCCGCAGCTATGGCCTTCAACACCGTCTTCCTCCCCGGGGTCGTCTTCAACTGTCATGAAAGCGTCTCCCCAAAGACTCTCGCAGAGGTCTCGGCCGTGCTGGTACATCTGACCAACAAACACAGATACATGTGAGAGCACAATTCTTTTCAAACTGTAGATCCAACCTGACAGTAGAAGACAGTTCACACTAATGCTGCTATAGTGGCCTCTTGTGGCAATGCTAAGAATGCCGAGCGTAATTGATTTCAATTAAAGGGGTCATATGATGCGATTTCAATTTTTTCTTTCTCTTTGGAGTGTTACAAGCTCTTGGTGCATAAAGAAGATCTGTAAAGTTGCAAAGACTAAAGTCTCAAATCCAAAGAGATATTCTTTATAAAAGTTAAGAGTCAGCCACACCTACATAAAACGGCTCGTTCTGACGCGTTTCAGAAAGGCGGGGCATAGAGGAGAAACAATAATGTACATTATGTGGAAAATAATGTGTTTTTTGAACCTTAAACCGCATAAACACATTTCATTACACCAAATACACCAAATAATGTTCTTTTTAGCAACATCATATGACCCCTTTAAGCATTCTGATGACATAAAATGAAAAAGAAAAGAATAAGGCAAAAAAATGCAATAAATATACCTAAACTATAGAATAATAAACAAACTCAAGTTGAATGGTTTTTCAGACTGCTAAAGACTGTGTTCGTTTATCTAATTTAAATTTAAAATATGATTATATCAGCCAGTGTTCACCTTTAGTTATTAAAAATTAAAACTTTTTCATTAGCTGAAATACAAATACAAAAAAATATAACATTAGACCTACATAAAACGGCTCGTTCTAACACGCCCCCACATGTCTACATATCACATATCTGGGAAAATTTGCATAAAGCTGAAGCTAAAATAAATAAAAAATGAAAACTGAAAATTGCAATTCTATTTTATGAATACCATAACAGTACATAAATAATACTGCTGTTCTCTATATTTCACTATTGTCTATTGTATTGAAAAACAGAAAATTAATTATTCACAACTGCAGACAGTGATAAAATAAAAAGACACTATGAATCTTATTACAGTAAATATTATCATCATTAACAACAATCAGTGTTCAGTCATAAACCAGGAGATAAAGTAAATAAGAAATTAAAAAAGTAATATAAAGCGCACAGATGCAGTTATGAGTCATCTTATGTCCGTGTAGCGTCGAAAATATTGTTTAATGAAGATAAAATATCTCAGATCTTCTGCTAATATTGTCAGTCATTATATTCACACATTAGCGATTCACGCATATTAATGATTCCTGAATGTAGAAACACACATACACACACACTTTCTCTCATTATTAGCTGTGATTTTCACCCCTCAGAACATGTGAAGTGTGTGTGTGTGTATGTGTGTGTGTGTAGTGTGTGTGTGTGTGTGTGTGTGTGTTTCTGCCACTCACACTTGTGCACATGTGATGATTATGTTGATTATGAATTATCACTGTCAGCAGTGTTTCCATAGAGACAGTGATCTTAAATCTTTATTTACTTTCTTAATTCATGTTGCATACTGAATCATTCCTTTGTGATGTTATTCTGAAGAAACAAAATGTTTGACTTCATGATCTTTCATCAAAATCATAACTTCACCTCCTCATTCATCATCAGTGAATGGCAGAAAAGTCCAAGTAAAGTTAAAAATCATGTTGGGATCATTCACAGATTAAAACAGTCTAGCTGGCAGGTTGCATTTTGTTTTGTTTCCAACATTGTTATTGTGACATTGTTTCAACGTCTTACTTTTCAAGTTTTATACATTGATTTATAAGTAATTAGTTTAACATTTTACAATCATTAATACTACATTAAACACTGCTGCAATGTTTTTTCAACATTCAAACAGCAAACAACATTATCTCAACACATCTCAGTGTTGAAACTGTCTGTATGAGAGGCCGGTCACACTGATTCACACGCTCTCTCTTTTCACATGTTCAGCATGTCAGTGGTGAGAAAGAATGACATGAACTGACACCTTCACTCCATGTGTGTGTGTGTGTGTGTGTGGTTCCAGCTGTGTCCAGACCTGGAGACACAGTGTCTCTTCACACACTCTCTCCTGAGCGCTCCTCTCCTCAGTGATGTTTACATCGCTAATACTAGTGCTCATCCAGTCCTGGGTAGTAACTGATTACATGTAATTTGATTTACGTAATCAGATTCCAAAAATTACTTGTAAAAATACTTGTAATTAAAGTATGTTACATTTGAAATGCTCATAATCAAATTACTGTTACTTTTTATGGATTACATGATTACATTGTGTGGTGTGTGTGTGTGTGTGTGTGTGTTTCTGCCACTCACACTTGTGCACATGTGATGATTATGTTGATTATGAATTCTCACTGTCAGCAGTGTTTCCATAGAGACAGTGATCTTAAATCTTTATTTACTTTCTTAATTCATGTTGCATACTGAATCATTCCTTTGTGATGTTATTCTGAAGAAACAAAATGTTTGACTTCATGATCTTTCATCAAAATCATAACTTCACCTCCTCATTCATCATCAGTGAATGGCAGAAAAGTCCAAGTAAAGTTAAAAATCATGTTGGGATCATTCACAGATTAAAACAGTCTAGCTGGCAGGTTGCATTTTGTTTTGTTTCCAACATTGTTATTGTGACATTGTTTCAACGTCTTACTTTTCAAGTTTTATACATTGATTTATAAGTAATTAGTTTAACATTTTACAATCATTAATACTACATTAAACACTGCTGCAATGTTTTTTCAACATTCAAACAGCAAACAACATTATCTCAACACATCTCAGTGTTGAAACTGTCTGTATGAGAGGCCGGTCACACTGATTCACACGCTCTCTCTTTTCACATGTTCAGCATGTCAGTGGTGAGAAAGAATGACATGAACTGACACCTTCACTCCATGTGTGTGTGTGTGTGTGTGTGGTTCCAGCTGTGTCCAGACCTGGAGACACAGTGTCTCTTCACACACTCTCTCCTGAGCGCTCCTCTCCTCAGTGATGTTTACATCGCTAATACTAGTGCTCATCCAGTCCTGGGTAGTAACTGATTACATGTAATTTGATTTACGTAATCAGATTCCAAAAATTACTTGTAAAAATACTTGTAATTAAAGTATGTTACATTTGAAATGCTCATAATCAAATTACTGTTACTTTTTATGGATTACATGATTACATATTATACACACAATAGCAGTAAATAATTAATAATTTACTGATTTATTGATTCTCCCTAATTCTTCATTTTTCTCTTCTAAATTTTCCTTTCTAAAAATCGTCTTTACGGGTGCGGATACACACAGTTTGTGCGTTGTCTGCCTGGGAGCGGAGCATGCTGAGTCAGCTCTTGAGAGCGCTGACTGCCCGCATTGCGAGTGTCTTCCCATGCATGCTCTCCGCTCCCGAAAGGCACTCTTTGCGGAGGGTGCTTTCGCAATCGTTCCCCGCGGCGCGGGTCCCGCTGCTGACCCCTAGAGGACGCAGTTCGAAGTTCCCATGAAAGGGAACCTACTGTGTGTCATACCATTTAGCTTTGACCATATTAACAAATATTGTGTAAATAAATTTGCTTTTGAATTTGAGGGAAAATAGCACATACATTCACGTGTTTATAGTTCTCTGAGGTCGGTTAATGGTCACACTGAGATGCAGGTAAACAGATAAAATATTCCTATTTTTAGTGTTCATGTGGTTAAATTATATTTATTTAAAGGGGTCATATGATGCGATTTCATTTTTTCCTTTCTCTTTGGAGTGTTACAAGCTCTTGGTGCATAAAGAAGATCTGTAAAGTTGTAAAGACTAAAGTCTCAAATCCAAAGAGATATTCTTTATAAAAGTTAAGAGTTAGCCACACCTACCTCAGAGCACACCTCGCTTTTCAGACCGATTAGTTTTGTAAAAATCGACGCGTTTCAAAAAGGCGGGGCATAGAGGAGAAACAATAATGTACAGTATGTGGAAAATAATGTGTTTTTTTTACTTTAAACCGCATAAACACATTGCATTACACCAAATACACAAAATAATGTTCTTTTTAGCAGCATCATATGACCCCTTTAACACTGTTATGATTTAATGAATTATTAGCTTTTTATCAACTCACAAACCCACTGCAGTTCTTATATTAAGCCCAGTTTGGGAAACCTTGGTGTAATGTAATGTTTAATGCATTTTATGATACTGATATAATTTTTTTAAAATATTTTTATTTCTTTTTTTATATCAATATTCTACGTTTAATGGCAAGTTTAAAACAGGTTTGATAAAGAGTAATCTAAAAGTAACCTAAAAAGTAGCCAGATTACATTACCAAAAATGAGTAACCTCGATTACCCTACTAACTACAGTTATCATCATGTAATCTGTAATCAGTAACAGCCTACAATTTGTAAGTAATCTACCCAGCTCTGTGCTCATCAGACCTCAAGCACGCATTGTTAAACTTCAGTCTGACCATCATCCTGCAGCATTTGTGCCCCGGACATAAATAATTCCTTAGAAGCTACGCAACACCCTCGCAACCACCCACGCCCTAGCAACACATAGCAAAGCACCTAAACTCTTCTGAACACCTTAGCAACTGTATAGCAACATCCTGGCAAACATGTACAACACTCTAGTAATACAGCAATGTGGCAAAAATTCATCAGAACACTTTATCAACACACTAAAAAAAAACATTTTACTGCATAGCAACACTCTGGCAACCATCCACAAAACTCTAGGAACACAATGTGCCAAAAAATACTCAGAAAAATACTCATTATCAACCACTAATCAACACACTCTCTCACTCAATTCAAAACACCTTAGCAACTGCATAGCAACACCCTGGTAACCACCCACAACACCTTAGCAATGGCATAGTAGCACTCTTGCAATCTCCAAACAACACACTAGCAACACGGCAAAATTTGCCAAAACATCTTAAAATACCCAATTAACTGCTAATCAACACATTCAAAACACCTTAGCAACCACTTATCAACACACTCGAAACAACTCAAAACACCTAAGCAACCACTTATCAACACACTCAAAACAATGCAAAGCACCTTATTAACCACTTATCAACAGACTCAAAACAATTCAAAACACCTTAGCAACAACTTATCAACACACTCGAAACAACTCAAAACACCTAAGCAACTACTTATCAACACACTCAAAACAATGCAAAGCACCTTATTAACCACTTATCAACACACTCAAAACAATTCAAAACACCTTAGCAACCACTTATCAACACACTCAAAACAACTCAAAACACCTTATTAACCACTTATCAACACACTGAAAACAATTCATAATATATACAACACCTTAACAACTGCATATCAACATCCTAGCCACCCACAACACTCTTGCAAAACAGTAAAATGTAAAAAATACTACTCAAAACACCTTATCAACACACTGTAAATATTTCAAAACATAAGTAACTGCATAACAGCATGCTGGTGACCACCCACAACACCCTAGCAACTGCATAGCAACACAATTGCACCTGCAACACAGCAAAGTGCCAAAAAACTACTCAAAACACCTTAGCAACAACTTGGCACTCACACCCACAACAACCTTGCAATACGACACAATGTGTTAAAAAATACTTATAACACCTTAGCAACCTCTTGTCAACAATCAAAACACCATAGCAAACACTAAGCAACACATTGACAACCACCCACAACACCCTAGCAATAGCAATGTGATAAAAACTCCTCAGTTTTTATCAACAATCAGACCACCTTAGCAACTGCTAAGCAACACCCAAAACACCCTGGCAACACAGCAGTGTGGCTAAAACACATCAAAACACCTTAGCAACCACTTATCAACAACCAGAACACCTTCTTAACTGCATAGCAACACCTGGCAACATCTAACACATAGCAATGTGTCAAAAATGACTCAGAACACCTTAGCAACCACTTATCAACAATCAGAACACCTTAGCAACTACTTCACAACATCTGGCAAACACCTAACACACAGCAAAGTGCCAAAAAATAAAACTACTCAGAACGCCTTAGTGACCACTTAGCAACACACTCAAAATATATATAAAAATAAACCTTTTGCAACTGCATAGCAGCACTCTGGGAACCACCCACAACACCCTTATCATACAGCAATGTGGCAAATACTCCTCAGAACACCTTTGCAATTGTATAGCAACACCCTGGCAACACCACTGTGGCAATGGGGTTTGCACAGATGAATATCACTCACATTTTCTTTATACTGTGAAGCTCCAGTACACTGTAAAACCTGGTAAGTTAAGAATACTCAAAACATTTGTGGAAACGTATTGCCTCAAAATATTTGAGTAAACGAACTAAATTTTTTTAAGTTAGTAGAGCTTAAAATTTTTATGACAAGTGGGGCGGGGCTGAGAGCCATGGGAGCCAAGCCAAGCCAAGCCTCCCTTCCATGATCCCACCCCACTCATCACAACAATAATTATATATAACTTGCTTCCATTAACAGCACATTCATTCAGATCTTTATAGTTAAGTGCTAGATAGCAAATGTAGTTATCAAAAAGACTCACAATACTTGCATGTAAATAGTCAAACAACATGCAGCATAAAGAATCTTTAATTTTTGTTGTCCATCCTCCACCTAACCACAGGCTCTACTCTTCACCACAACGGTAACACTACAAAACCAACATAACAGAAACCTATGTAAATCCTAACATAACACAACATTTAAGTACTAACTTATGTCTCTCTATGTTAATCTTGTGTAAAAACACACAAAATAAAACTTAATTTCTACATTTATTTTCCTTGTTGTCTGATGCAAAGCATGCTGGGAACTAGAAAACGCAATAATTTTAAGTTCACCTTACTACAACAACATTTTAAATTTACAGAACTTATTTCAATTAAGTTCAATTAACTTTCATTATTATTTGAGTGAAGTTAACTCATTTCATTTAATTAATTTCACTGTTCGGTTTTACAGTGTAGTTTGTGTGGTTAAGCTATATCATGTTTGGTATGGCAGGTTACCTGTTTGTACGGCACACAGCCGCCGCTGCAGTTCTGTCCGCGTGGGTCAGTGGACCAGTCCCGAGCACATGTCATGTCCATTTTACAGGCCTCGTACCTGCAACAGTGACTCACGTCATCAGAGTCGTCTACATTACCAACAGCTAAACTGATAATTGATGAAGAACATTTTGATGCATTCAGCTCATTACTGTCAATCAAAGCTGGTATCACACAAGCTTATGACCACGAAATGAGTGGGCGTGGCCTCACCAATCTCTGCAGAAACTGTGACACAGAGGCACTGCCTTCAGGGAGGAGTCATGATGTGGGTGTGGCCAGCGAGCAGCATCAGGAGAACAGCGGTAAAAACAGACGACGCGCTTCAGGAAGGACTCACAGCTACAGAGAGAGAGAAAGAATGGCAAACAACACATTAAAACAAGAGTTCAGCTCATGTTGTCATATAGTGGACTTCTGAAAGTTGACAAAATTAGCTTTTTAGCGGATATATATAAATTCAATATTCTCAGTCTTTGTTAATACAATACAAACACCTTGAGGAGAACAATAATGAGTATTTATACAAAACTTCACATAAGCAAAAACCACACCCAAACGTAAGCAAAAACCAACCAACAAATAAATGAATAAACAAACATGGAAAAAATAGCCAACTGATATACTAATAAACATACATTATAATAAATAAATAAACATGATTTGAAAATAAAGACATGAAATAAAAATAATGTTATCATAAAAATAACCAAATAACTAAAAAAATCAATCAATAAATAAAGAAACATGGATTTAAAAAATAATAACTAAATATATTAATAAACACACATTAAAATAATAAATAAACAAACAAACATGGATTGAAAATAAATAGACATGAAAAAAAACTAAATATAAAAAATAAAAATAACAAAAATGGATTAAATAAGTAAAATAACTACCTGAATATATAAATAAAAACTTACAAACTTACTTATTGTTTTAATAGGAAATAATCAACATAAGAAAGAAAATTCTGTCTGTTAAATTATTTCATGAACTGTTTAAATCACCCTTTATAATAATAAATACAAACTTTGTTTTATTCAAGACAAATATGATATAAATGAAATAAAGCGGCTGTTAAAGTGACCAACAGTGGTATTTTAATCAATGATATTGTGATTGAATCAATCAATTTTCATACTTTGTTTAGGATTTAAACCTTAGTATACATAATGAATCATAATCAGCAGATGCTTACAGAGGGCTGAGGACACCACACTTATCCCAGTGAGAGCTGTCCACGCCGGACACAGAGCCGGACAGATCCTGGACATCCTTCTCTGAACAACACGAGTCTGGACAGAGACACAAGCATTCACAAACTGGGACAAAACTACAATCCATGGAGGCCCAATTCTACTGGGCTGCTTTAAAATGTGACTCTAAATGAACTGGTCTTGACTGTGTGTTTGTAAGGTGACTGTGAAGTGTGCACACACTCTCCATGTAGAGCGAACACTGCTTGAGATGAGGCTCTGGGCTGGGCGTGGCTTTGTGCCTCCCGTCCCGCAGACACGCCCCCTCGTGACTCATCACAGCGGCGGCCAATAGACTCGTAAGGTGGGCGAGGCCGAGCAGAACTTTGGACACGCCCATTTTCACCTGCGTTTATCTTTCAGCTGCGAGAAATAATCCGGGAGGAGAAACACTTGAACTTCCATCAACAGACGTTATGATGCTATATAACACTTCAGAACATGTACATTCACAGCATGAAACTTTGATTCATATTTGCATTTATATTCTGCTTCATAATGACTTACTCATGAAACTGACTATACAACTGAATTTATGTAAACAGATGAGTTAAACATGGAGAGCTCAGGTTATTTGATGTGTTTATATATATATATCTCTCTCTAAAAATCCTCAAGCAATTTTACAGGAATTTCTGTCATAATACTGTCATGATTTGGAATCAGTTCTAATGGAATCAAATGAGAATCTTCCAAGTTCCACAAATCACATAATTCCTGCTGGATAAACAGAAAATATATTTCTGAAAATATAGACTGAAAATTAAGAATTAGTTTATGCAGCAGAATCTTGTCCGATTCTCAGACGAGTCTTCTCGTTCTTTCTTTAGGATTGTAATAAGCATGAAATAAATAAAATAAAATAAAATCCTGCTGGATAAACTGAAATTCTGAAAATATTAAAAGTAAGAATTTGTTTATTTAGCATGATCTTATTTGATTTTTCTAGGAGTTTTGTTCCTTTAAGATTATACACTAAAACATTTTTTAGAGTGTAATAATCATTCATTAATAATTAAAATTAATGAATCCATCAGTCTATAAACACTGCACATGAGTTTTAGTTTAGGCCCAGTTTAAATCTTGCTGTTTTGTTTGCTCAGTAAAATACGTCACATCATGATCTACAGAAACTTTCAATTGAGTTTTAATCACCATTACAGTAATGGAAAGGTTCAGTTCAACACGTAAAGTTTGATAAGTTGAATGAATCCTAATAGAAAGCATCATGATAATGAAAATGAAATTTCTAGCTGACTAATTTCAGTCTTCCTGTGCTGCTCATGTTAATGTCCTTAACTGTGTCACACAGTCCAGCCTAAGAGAATGACAGTCACAGACCGATTTACTCCACTACACACAACAAACACCTTATGTCAGAGTTGGCTCTTCCAAAGCACAAATGACTGTTTGTATGTCCATAAAACTGCTTCATACCTGATACTGGAGGCGTGCAGTGGCTGCTGTGAGCGTCGGATGCTCTCGTTCTGATCCACACACTCTTTTCCCGGAGCTGTAGATGAAGGACATCTCGATGACAACGCCCCTCCCTCTCTCGCTCTCTCTGTCTCTCTCTCTCTCTCTCCCACTCACACTCACACACACACACACACACACACACACACACACACACACACACATTTGTCATCAGTTTGATCTTAGTGAGTGTAGTTATCAAAGAAACACAATAAAAGCAATAACGACCTAATATAAACAGAATCAAAACAAAGACACCTTGATAATGCATTCTAATAATAACAATACAGAGGCTTTATTTCATTTGACCTTGTTTCTATATGCTTCTCATTAAGTGCTACTGAGTCACTCTCTGCACCTGCCGTCTGCGTTTTCTGACATTTTATCTTCCAAAAACCTGTCCCGGTACAGTTGATGACAGTTACTGGAGGTGAATCCAGGGGGAATTAGGATAATCTGGGACAGCGGGTAAATTGGGACGCCTAAGCTTCTTGTCCCATTACAAGCATGTCAACATGAACGTATTCTAGCTGGTTTAAAATCTCATTTGTTCATTTAACTGTTGGAATGAATTGCAAGTGCATAAAATGTACAATTATGCACAGAGAAATGAAATAAATATTACTTTTATGAAATACTACTCAAAGTTCACAAAAACAACATAATGCATATACATTGCAGGGTTATAACATTAAAACTAAAACCATAAAAAAGGTTATTTGGAAGCATATAAACTAAAATATAGAAAAAAACTAAAACTGATTTTATTTCAGCATTTCATTAAATTATAAACTGAAAAATAAAATAAACATTAAGTACACTGAAAAAATATGGTATATTACTTAGAAATTGCTAGTAGCCTATATTTCACAAACAATTACAAAGAAACAGCAACACATTGAACTAAACATGAATTTTGATGTAAAAAATTTCAAAATATTAAAAAGAAACTAATTGTCTCTAACTGGTAACATAATGTGGATGTAAAAGTGTCTAATAATCTCAAAAGCCAGTTGATCTGTTTGTCTGATATATTTGGTTGAATATGACATATTTATAATACTGAAAAGAAGTCATTTGCAGTAAACAGATACTAATCGTGAGAGATGGTATTTTCTCTCAGCAGACGCTGAAGGCTTGTTTTGCTGCTTATTCCGTCTCTAATCTTCCTTCTGGAATAATCCCACCTCCATGCGCTGCTTTAAGACGTTTTTGGCCCCAAACGCAAACACTGTGCCCTAGTTAGAGAGCTGAGAGGATTCAGCCTGAAACACACACAGAGCTGCAGGACGTCACTGAATGCCATTTGAATGCGCTATCGGCACAAGTCATGTATGTTTTCGCTCATGTCATCAGCTGTTTTATGTATTCGAGGCCTGTCAGAGCGATTTACGATGATACAGACGGTTTCATAAGCAGGGGCCGCGGGTCTCCGATCGCTCGAGTGTTTTATTTTGGGTCTGAGGACAGCAGACAGAAGCTATTAGCCTTTGGTCATCTGAGCTGGAATAATAATCCTTTGTGTCAAAGCTATTCATGGATGAGCTGTTGTGTTCATTTGGAGAGGTCACTTACATTACCACGACAGGACCACCGCTAATTGCAGCGCATTTGTTCCACCATTCAGAGCTGGTTTCACTCGGACAGACCGATTAGAGGGGGTTTTCACTGAGACAGCCATATCTTGCCTAGATACATATGGCCTATAATGTGTCAATATCAATCACAAAAACTAGAAGTACTGCTACCATGCTACTGTGGGCATGGTACCATAGTAATACTATGGTATTTTTCAAATGTCTTCGATTATCATCATATACTCTTTAAATACATAAATGGCATATGAACACGGTTATCATTTAGACAGTATTAAAGGGGTCATATGACGTTGCTAAAAAGAACATTATGTTGTGTATTTGGTGTAATGCAATGTTGCATCCAGTGGGGACATAATTACTGATTATAATGACTTAACGAGCCGTTTTAGGAGGGCGTGGACAAGTCTTAACTTTATAAAGAATATCTCTTTGGATTTGAGACTTTAGTCTTTGCAACTTTACAGATCTTCTTTATGCACCAAGAGCTTGTAACACTCCAAAGAGAAAGGAAAAATTGAAATCGCATCATATGACCCCTTTAAGATACGTTTGTTACCATCTGACTGTAACATGGTATTACGCAAAAATATTTTTGTCTTACCAAATTCATAAGAACAACGCAACATATTACAAACAATATATAGCACAAAAAAGATACAAATAGCCTACTACAGAAATTGAATAGGCCTAAATTAGGCCTACATTTTTTATTGTTGTTTTTTTTTCAACTGCTTACACACAAAATCTTTACTTGTCACACAATTTCTGAAACCTGACACTCAAACACCAGAACCACACACCAAATCTGCAAAACCATACACTAATTCTCGGCCTTTGACTCAGTTTTCAATTTCATAAAACACTTATTGCAAAACACAACACACAATTCTCTATGTAACACACACAAATCTAACAGGAATTAATATTATGGCAAATGTGTTTGCAAATGTTTGCTTTTGAGATGTGATATTTTGAATGCAGTGCTTCATTTTGCAAGAGATGTGAGGCAGTTTGCATTTTGTGTGTGCAATTCTTGGATTTGTGTGTGAAATGTTGAAATTTTTTTTGAAAATGTGTGTAAGCAGTTGAAAAAAAACTGTAAAATAAAACACTGTATGAATAAAAATATATATAATGATTCTTATTAAAGCTACAAAAGTCATACAGTCAAGAAAGGCAAGTAATCTATTATCCTTTTTTTTTTTGTTAAACATTAAGTGCAGACAGTCACAGGTGAATTAAGCTACTGTCACTTTAAGAACTAATGCGGATCCAATATATTGATCCATTTTTCTCCCAAATATTTACATTTACTTGAGAAAAATTCTACCTGTAAAATTATGGTTTATTAACGTCTACACCACAACCCTAAACCTACCCTTACAGTAATGCAAATACAGTAATTATGTGTTATATTCGCGGTTGTAGCTAGAAGGGATACAGCTACAGGAAACCAACAATAAATATTTTTTTCTACCTATTAGATTGTGTTTTATTAAAGTCTACACCTACCCCAACCCTAAACCTACCCTTACAGTAATGCAGATATATTAAAT
>NW_015631052.1:234759-238330 GCF_001515625.1 Sinocyclocheilus rhinocerous | reverse complement strand
TTTTTTTTTTTCCTTGGAAAACGCTCGCAGTGCACGCCGATTGCCCCCTCGGAGACTAATCTGTAAATAACTTTAAGTTGAATGCTATTGCAATTATCGTGCGTAAATTATGAACTAGCCTATGCAGGATCTCAAAAATGCGAAATTGTTTGTTTTGTCGTGTTCCTCGATCGCAAATCACGAAGAGCTGGACGGACTATTTTCTGGACAATCTTACTATCCCGCTCAAAAAAAAACCAAAAAAAAAAAAAACTGTGTGGTTGTGCTAATAGACCTATAAAACATAATAAAGATTTTAAAAATATGTGTGTTAGAATTTTTTTTTTTTTGAGGGTCTCGAGCTCGGATGTTTTTCCCCCATCTGAAACGGATATTTGTGCATAGAGTTTCTTCACTTCATCAGGTTATTCTCATCATTAGAGCGCCCTCTGCTGGAAGACTTCAGACATTCGGCTGTAGCGCTCCATATAGATGTGTATAGCAGCTCTCCATCTAGTGATGGGCACAGGAAGTGCAGCAAAGCATATCAGGTCGCTCAAGGGCATTCATGATTATTTCTCTTAGTCTTAACGACAGTTCGGGGATCAGAATTAAAAGTGTCTCTCTGTGGAATAAAAGGCCAAACCTCTTACACTAAATATTATTAAAATAATAGCATTAAAATAAAGAAATCATGTGTCTTGTTGAGGAGAGTGTTGTTACTTTACCAAGTTATCAGACGATTGTTTTATTCAAATTAGCAACCACTCAGAACAGCCGGCAAATATGTGCTTAAAACCACCCAGATTTCCCTAAAAATGTTCTGAAAGTAATTTTAACAATATCATTCCTCTGTGCCATTATCACTGTATTTATGGTGTGGACTTCTCTGTTCTCATAGAATTAGACCATTATCTTTTTGGTTATCGTCCTTTTTGTGGACAGGCCTTGGCGGTGAGTTTTGCACATGTAAATACCACTCGGATTTACTTAAAAGGAAAATCTAGTTTTTAAATGACTTTTTATTCTGAATGTATCTGCACTGTTGAAAAAAAAAATAACGGTCTGCTTTTGTAACATGCAAATGAATCACGATATTAGATAGGCCTATTAAATTACTGACTTCTGAACGCAACAGAATGTTTGCTTATGTGAAGGTCTGTCATCATGTGAAATTATATTAGATGCTCTATGAAGTGCATGACCAATAAAGCAGTCAATCAAGCTTCTTTACACAACGTATTAAAACTTTTTAATAAATTCTGTACATTGCAATGAGCAAATGACACTTGATTTTATAAAACTGTCTATGTATCCCAGTGCTTCACTATTGGAATAAAACAAACACAAGCTTAATAAAAAAATGGAGTTATCTTTAAATTCAAATTTCAGTAAAAAGGCCTACAAAATCTGCTCCCATAGGCCTCATTTTGGTTAGTTTTCCAGAGTCTTGAGATGAACTGATACTCAATACTCCTCTCGTAGACTCACATGACAGCTGATGCAGACAATCATGTCTATTTCTCTGTTCTTGGCTTCTTTGTTCTGCAGGATCACGGTGAAAAACATCTCTTCGAAGTTTGCATAGATGTATGACCCGACACCTTGAGGACAAGTACGTTGCCAAAGTGCGGTGAACTTTTCAGTGCAGAAAGACTCTCCAAGGTGCATGTCTGTATCAAATAACAGCAGTGTCTGATGAGGCACTCAGCGTCAGTTTTCAGAAGATTTCAATCTCTCCTCCTGGATCTTTTTGCCACAGTTCATGGCCAGAGTTGCAACGGCGTACGAGGACATAATCACAATGGTGCTCCCGACGAAATGAGAGGAGGCTCCTCTTGGCATCAAACGCACCGGCCTGCGGGAGTAAACCGCGTCTGAGACGCTCACGCTCACCGTTTGGCTGATGGGCTCCATGTCTGCTCAGGTAGAGACGAGAAGTCTTTGAGCGCAGCTGACTGTTGTGATCAATGCATGGACGCTTGAGCAGGCCTCTTTATAAGAGCCACGACTGACTCTCGAGACACGTCAGATCCTGAAGGGGAAACACCAGATTGCGTCAATAGGACGAGAAATAGATACCCATGTGTGCGGTCAGGTAGACGCGAGGAGCTTAATGCTTTAAGCTCATTAGAAACGGGAAAAGAGGCACGTAGGTAAACAGCTCTGACATCAGAAGTGTGAATCTATTTAATCTTATAGTTGTTTATAACTCCCGTGAGGTCATGCCGAAGGACATGGAAAGCAAATAGAGCTCACAACTGCAAGGTCATGGGTTCGATTCCCATGAATGTAAATAATATATAAATATTTTCTCCTGATGGTTATTTTATGGGCTGCAGTTTAGGGTTTATGCTACATTATAGAAGGAAGATAAACAAAGAAATGATGTTAGCAAAGGGAAATGAGTCACAGTTTAAGTCTAATGAGCTAGTCAGACACAAGTGCATCTCCTCAGAGGAGAAAACTCACTGTCCAGCAGGCCTTATTAAATGACTTTGTATTTTTTGTTGTGTAATATTCAGCAAACACCGTTAAAAATGTCCCAAGAACTGTTGGATCCCTTTTAAAATCATTTACATTTCATCTGCCAGGTGGGTTTATTATATATATATATATATATATACAGGGGAGATTTAATGTTACCTATTTTACACAGGCATATGAGGTAAAGGATAATAAACAAATAACATGAAATCAAATGAATTAAGGTTACATTTAAATAGACAAAAATGATAAATAATAAGATAAATATAATTAATAGATTAAAAAATGAATTAATATATCTAAAAAATGAAATTCAAAAATAAGAATAAAAAATGTCAAAAGCCAAACTATATATTAAATGAATGTAATGGAAAGAAGTACACATTTTATTTTGAAATAGATAAATAAACAACTTGGCCCAAAGATTCTAGAGTGTGTGTGGTTGCTAGGATAATATTAAGCAGTTTCTAAGGTGTTCTGAGTTTTAAGAGTGTTGTTATTTGTTTACTTCCTGTCTGGCACGAAAACTATCCTTCACCCAGTAATATTCAAGTCTTTATGGCTCTATCAGTGTAAGTCTGATGTAAGTACGGGGAAGTCGTGGCCTAATGGTTAGAGAGTTGGACTCGTAACCCAAAGGTTGCAGGTTCGAGTCTCGTACCGGCAGGGATTGTAGGTGGTGGGAGTGAATGTACAGCGCTCTCTCCCACCTTCAATACCACGACTGAGGTGCCCTTGAGCAAGGCACCGAACCCCCAACTGTTCCCCGGGCGCTGCAGCAAGAAAATGGCTGCCCACTGCTCCGGGTGTGTGCACTTTGGATGGGATAAATGCAGACCACTAATTCCGAGTATGGGTCACCATACTTGGCCACATGTCACGTCACGTCACGTCACTTTTTGTTCCTCTGTAGGGTCTGTATCAGTTCCTTCGGCCGTCACATTCACCTTCCCTCCCTCACTCCAGTCCCAGCTCTATCAACTATGCTGATTTTGGCTCTACAGCTTCCAAATTCATGATACCTGAAGGATTTGATCCTTCCAGGTGGGTGTGTTGTAGCTCATAGTTCAATGGTGAACTGCAAAATGCATATAGGTTTGGTATC
>NW_015631052.1:220637-234499 GCF_001515625.1 Sinocyclocheilus rhinocerous | reverse complement strand
AGGCACCGAACCCCCCCAACTGCTCCCCGCGCTGCAGCAAGAAAATGGCTGCCCACTGCTCCGGGTGTGTGTTCACGGTGTGTGTGTGTTCACTGCTGTGTGTGTGCACTTTGGATGGGATAAATGCAGAGCACTAATTCCAAGTATGTCACGTCTGTGGGATTTTTAATACAATTACAGCAGGAACAAATTTTGGTTGCGATGTCGGGTGACCAAAATCCAATGCAGGAATTGTGGGGGGGGGGAGTGAATGTACAGCGCTCTCTCCCACCTTCAATACCACGACTGGGGTGCCCTTGAGCAAGGCACCGAACCCCCAACTGCTCCCCGGGCGCCGCAGCAAGAAAATGGCTGCCCACTGCTCCGGGTGTGTGCACTTTGGATGGGATAAATGCAGAGCACTAATTCCAAGTATGGGTCACCATACTTGGCCACATGTCACGTCTGTGGGATTTTTAATACAATTACAGCAGGAACAAATTTTGGTTGCGATGTCAGGTGACCAAAATCCAATGTCAATTCAACATCTAATGTCAATGCTAATTTGATGTCCAATACCGACATCGGCTGACACTGATATTTGTTGTTTTTAGGTTGTGTTACCAAAATCCAACATCAAATTGGCGTCAAATACTGACGTTAACCCGAACATCAGTTATATTGACGTCCTGTGCCTGCTGGGCTACATCATATAATAAATTATAATATGAATTTGAGTCTCACAACAGTGATGTCGTGCTGAGGTCACCAGAGGTCATATCTTGGTATCACATTAACAGGTCAGAGCTGTTAAGCAACAGGTGTAGCGTGTCTTTCTCAGGTTCGTACACACCTCAGACGTGTCCTGGAGGATTATTTGGACTGTCTGAACGCTGTGGTCACTTTGACACTCAACGCCACCTGTTACAGCATCTGTTTATCAGAGACGAACACACAACAAACAGATCACAGCGAGGTCTGATCCTTCAGCACTGCCAATAAAACACACTGTTACTATTGAACAGATTTAGTGTTAGTTGTTAACTCAGTCATCAGTAGTACTACCCTTACGAAAAAGAAGTTTATTCAAGTGTGCTATTTTGATGTAAACTAGTTGTGTACTCAAAGTTTACTACTGTTATACTTAAAGTATACTTAAAAGTATACTTTTATATATTAGAAAGTGGGCCAATTTAGTCCCAAGGAGTGTTGAAATAGTACACTTACAAGTATACTACTAGTGCACTGATATTTGTATACTTACTACATAAAGTATACTTAAAAATATTCTTGAACTTTACTTAAGTATACTTACTAAAATAAACTTGAAGTATACTACTTTTTGGTAAGGGTAGTGCTCATATCTAATGCCAAAGATATAAATTAAATGATTCTTTCTGTATGTGAAGGACATACCAATGATAAATCAATGTTAATCTGCATTATATAACTGTAGGGATTTTTTTGTATAAAAGAACATACTAAAGGTCAAATTTAACAAACAAAAGTGTGAGTTTACACTTAATTCTCTTAGAATTTACGTTTATGTTATTGACAGTTGTCTTTCAAAACTTTTTAAATATCACAGCAGGATCATGTGGGTCTGTCCATGTGTGAGCAGTCAATCTGTCCCGTGTTCGTCCCTGTAGAGAAGCATTCATTCATTTGACCTGCTGCAGATAATCAGTCTGTCTGTGGGTCTGAATTAAACTGATCTTCTCATTCTCATTCTGCAGGCCAAGCTGCTTTGCTGACGGACCACACACACATAAACAAATAAGATCCCTACTGCGTTTCTGTTGCTGTAATGTCTTATATTTTAAAAGAAATTATTTAGACTTGGGTTTTCTGGGACACATTGTCTGTCATCTACGCTTTGGCCGTCACCAGTTAGAATTAAACAATCTATTTAAATTCAAGTCAGATTTTGATTAATCTTCTTCATGTCACAGTTTTAAAATAGTAACTGCTCTGACATATTAATACTGATGGTTTATTGGTGAAGCTTATGAAGAAAAGTAATATATTACAAATAAAGAAAATGAAGCAAAGAAATACTGCTATCTAAAAATGTCTAAAAATTATTTTGCTATTTGAATCATGTATAACCGTCTCGTATTATTTTTAAAAAATAATATTAAATAATATCCGCCTTATTTTGCAATGCATAAATATGATATTTTCTATGAATAAGTGCAGTAAACACTATTTGCACAACAAACCAGTGTGATTATGATTATGAGAATACATAAAGTAATACGGCAACAATCAGTTTGCGATATCAAGCAGCATAACGAGTTGTTTCAAACGGCTAAAAATAACTTGAAGCGGATGACACCGGAAGTCTCGCACATCTCTCAGTAATAACGTCACCATATGAAGATCTTCATTTAATAGGCTGAAATAGAACCCACATAAATGATGGTTTCTATGAGATTCACCGTTAAATGATTTAGATTTAACAAATTCATAAATAAGTAAATAACACAAAGTGTGTCAAACCATATAGCAATATTTTATTAATAGGTCTGCTATTTTACCAGAACAGGACAGAAATCACCAGGGATGTAAAATACTTGAGTAATTTTACTTGATTACTGTACTTGATTTTGGGGTATTTGTACTTTATTCAACTAACTACATGTACTTTTACTTGATTAGATTGCTGAGGAAAAACTGTACTTTTTACTCCTTACAAACTTTTTTTTTTTGCATTTTTATTTTATCTCATGCACATTAAATATGGTAAACAGAAGCTAAAACAGAAGTTATAGATATATTAGTAGTAGTATTTTTTCTTACACATTTCGCTTAAGAAGACATTGATTCATCAACAGGGTTTGTATCGGTTACTGTCGTCTTTGCTGTGTAGTTGAAAGTTTAATCGCAACATATAATCATTGTTAATAGTGTTCACCGTCTGTTTGATTACAATTTGTAACTAACTGCATGCTTTTTACTGTACATTTCTGCCATAGCCACCACTAATAATCTACTCCTAAATACACTGAACAAAATTATAAACGCAACACTTTTGTTTTTGCCCCCATTTTTCATGAGCTGAACTCAAAGATCTAAGACTTTTTCTATGTACACAAAAGGCCTATTTCTCTCAAATATTGTTCACAAATCTGTCTAAATCTGTGTTAGTGAGCACTTCTCCTTTGCCGAGATAATCCATCCACCTCACAGGTGTGGCATATCAAGATGCTGATTAGACAGCATGATTATTGCACAGGTGTGCCTTAGGCTGGCCACAATAAAAGGCCACTCTAAAATGTGCAAATTTAAACATTTTCTGTAAAGCTGCTTTGCAACGATTTGTGTCGTGAAAAGCACTATACAAATAAACTTGAATTGAATTGAATAGTTGAGTAGTTTTTTTAAGCGTTATCTTTGGACAACCTGTACAATTGCATTATGTGTAGAGAGATTTTTTTTCTAAAACTCTTAGTTTGTGTTCATCTGAATAAAGAAAGTCATATACATATGGGATGGCATGATGGTGTAAAGGATGGGGTCTCCCTTTAAGAGCTGTATTTTTTGTGTTACACTTTGCTGCATTTTAATTGTTGTTGTCTAGATACTGTAGATGTTTTGACCTACAGCCATTGCTGTCTGACAAAACATTTTATTCAGTATATTTTTAAGCAATTTCACTTTGCATTGAGAAGATGACTCAACATTGTGAATCAAGAATGCACTTGTTTTTTTTAACTCAAGTAGCCTACAGTTTAAACGTGTACTTTTTTTTTTTTTTACTCAAGTCAGGGGCGAACTTAACCAATAAGCGAGGTAAGCGGCCGCTTAGGGCCCTGGGGAGTCAGGGGACCCCATCTGATATTGGCGAAACATATTTGGCAATATATTTGGTGTGTATTTGTGTTATGAAGAGCGTAAAATGTTCACTTACCACTCTAAACGCCTTGTTTTTTTAAGCGCTGAGTGCTGCAAGCTCGCGAATCTTCTCATTATAAAAATGTGCAGATACAATGAAAATAAGAGATTCATTTTGCAGTGCAGAGAGCTTTATTGTGAGATTGCAGCGTTTGGTGATTATAGAGGAAGCGCTCTTTCTAGGCTCTTTCTAGGCTGTATAATCCTGTCTGAGTGTCTCAGAATGGATATATTAACATCAGAGAAGAAAGAATCGTGTTTCTTGTCATGATTTTATTTGTCTTGAGGTTTCAAAATGACTCTCTTGCGTGCGGTCCCTAGGCGCGCCGGCGCGAACTGCTGCACGAATGTGATGACTGGAGATTTTCGCTCAATAATAGATTACATTTTTGGTTTGTTTCTAAGCAAACCCTACCGTATACCTTAAGAACACTTGGAATACGGAACGAGTTGCATGGGATCATTTTATGATATTTGAATCCTTTTTGTAAAAAGAAGTTTACAATTCATTAAATGGACAAGTGCAAGCATTGTTTTTAATAATGTCTTCTTTTGTGATCCGAAGAATAAGGTAGTCTAATTTACTTAAGTTGTGAAGGGGTAAATAAACTATAACCTATGAGAGAGAGAGAGAGCGAGCAAAATAAGGGTTAGGCATAAAAGAGCACACATAATTATTGTGTTGGGGCCCATATCTGGAATTTGCTTAGGGCCCCCAAATCACTAAGCCCGCCCCTGACTAAAGTAGATATATTTTTGCTAGATACTTTTAGTTTTAATTGAGTAAAAATTTCATTGAGTATCTGTACTTTCACTTGAGTATAATTTTAGAGTAGCCTAATTTTACATCCATACTTGCCTACCCCTGACTTAGAGGGTCAGATTCACGTCTACTCTGACCAGAAGAGGGCAGAAGTATCCCGTGACGCTCGTGAACAAGAGCTCCTCAGCGTGACGTATGGCGCTTCCCGCTGGGCTTTTAGCAGCCTGACAGCTGAGCCCCATACACCGCTTTTCCAGCCAATCACAGAGCAGGAAGCAAGGTCACCGTTCCCATAGGAACAGAGCCGGCGGGAGGAAAACGGGACAAATAGGAAGAGCAGCATAATAAATGAACTTATTTTCATCTCTCTCTGTTTCTCTTCACACTCTCGCGTGATACGCTCAGAGTCGCGTCTGTTTTCCACTAATGACAAACTCTCATGAGAGGAGACCTATGGAGGAGACGAGACTGATTTAATTTTAAATGTACATATTAATAAAATCTAAAAATATTTCCTCACCCCCGTGTGTTTGATCAAACCCTGAGGATTTTAGCAAATTGTTCCTGCTTTTTGTCTATATTGACCCGGGGTACCAAAAACGACTAAAGACCATTGTAAAATGCCTATAATAAAAATAGGCTAGTCCTTATGACACATCTCTTATGTTAACGACAGGTTAACAGACCCAAATTTAAGAATCTGCAAGCTGCCTCGAACTTTCAACAGCCAGCGTTAACCTGTTTGCAAGGCCGTGGAGCTATCTTAGCTTTGCAGACATCCCACCCCCGCCCTATTTCATCTTAACCGAAAGTGAAAGTGATGTAGTTGAGTGTAACGAAAAAAGACCAGTGGCCACAGAAAAAAACGGATTTTAAACGCGTGATAATACCAGTTGTAAAGGTAATGCGTCTTGGATGACCACTTCACCGAAAACGCATCTGGCGTACGTACATCGCACTTAACGTTACGATCCGGAGAACGCTTTCGTCATTACGGTCCAACTTTCTGTTTCGAAAAAGGCAGGAGGAAAAGCGCATTATAGATTGTCTAGATTCATTACGCAGCGGTTCATACGCAACGCAAAGGTGAGAACCAGACCCGTTATAAAGCTAAAATATACTCAAATTAATTGAAACGTGTACTGTCCAAGTAGACTATGATTAGTTAGATGTTATAGAAGAAATTGAAGATGTTACTAATTACAGAGTAATAAAAATGTTTATGCATTACAGCGTGTATCATATATATATGTTTGTATTGCTGAACAAAACTTCAATACGTTCATTATTCCCGTTTTAATAAATAAAAGGAGGTTGTCTGATGATTATCATTTTATGAAATATCATAAGAGAAAAGACTGTTTTATTAGATTTAATTTCTAAAATATAAATCCTTGATATTGGTGCTCCATGATCTTTAACCAAAGCAGAAGATGACATTCATTTCACTGGTGGAGATGGGAGTGTAATATTGCAGCCTTTAGAGTCTCTGGAGTATTTCACTGTAAAAGGTCAGGCAGGCATGTTAAATTTAATTGCTTGAGTACAATTATGCAATTAATGGAGGCAGTATCGCTCTTTTAAAAGTGACGTGACATGTGGCCAAGTATGGTGACCCATACTCGGAATTTGTGCTCTGCATTTATCCCATCCAAAGTGCACACGCACAGCAGTGAACACACACACACACCGTGAACACACACCCGGAGCAGTGGGCAGCCATTTTGGCTGCGGCGCCCGGGGAGCAGTTGGGGGTTCGGGGCCTTGCTCTAGGGCACCTCAGTCGTGGTATTGAAGGTGGAAGAGAGCGCTGTACATTCACTCCCCCCACCTACAATCCCTGCCGGTACGAGACTCGAACTATAAAGCCACGACTTCCCCCACAGTTCAGTTTTTACTGAAGCCTTTTCCAATAATGCAGTGTAACTGCATGACCATTGGTTCCTACGGCCATGAAGCCCGCCAAAGCCCGCCAGAATGGGCAGGGCCATCTGGCTATATAAGCGGGCACTTCGCTATAGGATTCAGGTTACTTCAACTAAAACGATGACTGAGTCATGCAGCTGCATAGCATGGCTAGCAACGCAGTACTCGTTCCCGTATCTCAGGGAACCGAGGTTACGTTTGTAACCGAGTACGTTCCCTATCGATACTTCACTCGTACTGCGTCTGCTAAGATGCTATTGGAACCAGTACAATCACGCCATGCTATGGCAGAGGAACGACTACAAGTGTAACCTTGCCCTAGGCACCTCAGGGCCCAAGGGGACAAGAATAGTAAACACCTCCCAAGGCGAACGGGCTAAGCTCACAGAGGTCAAGCCTGGCCTGAGTGATCAGGCAGTACTGCGTATGCAGGTGCGTGCCAGTTATGCAGAAAGAACCCTAGCCTGCAAGGCAGGGACGTCCAGGTTATAAAACCTAGCAAATGTGGACTGCGAGGCCCAACCGGTCACCGCACAAATTTCCGCAATGGACACGCTGCTAGACCATGCCCAAGAAGAGGTGACGCATCTAGTTGAATGGGCTCGTACTCCAATGGGGTATTGCAGGCCCAAGGAAGTGTAGGCTAGCATAATAGCGTCAACTATCCACTTAGAAAATCTCTGCTTCGTGACCGGATTCCCTTTAGCGCGGCCACCGAAGCAAACAAAGAGCTGTTCAGACTGCCTAAACAGGGCGGAACGCTCGATGGAAACTTTCAGCACCCTGACGGGGCAGAGTAAATTCAACTCCTGGTCCTCTTCTGAGGGAGAAAGCGCAGAGAGCACCTTAGGTATATAATCATGCCTCGGTTTCAGGACGACCTTAGAGTCACCAGGCCAAACTCCAGGCAGGTAGGGCTCACAGAGAGCGCCTGTAAGTCTCCCATTCGTTTGACCGATGCTAAAGCTAGCAGAAGAGCGGTTTTCAACGACAGGGACCGAAGGTCAACAGACTGCAGCGGCTCAAAGGGAGGACCCTTCAGGGCCCTCAGAACAGTGGGCAGGTCCCACGTTGGGACAGTGAGGGGACGGGGCGGATTCAACCTCCTAGCCCCCCTCAGAAAACGGACAACAAAGTTGTTTCTGCCCACCGACTGGCCTGCTATAGGGGCATGAGAAGCCGTTATAGCTGCTACATAGACCTTGAGCGTGGATGGGGAGCACCCCTTTTCCAACAGCTCCTGCAGGAAGTACAATATCACCGATACATCACAGACAGGCGGGTCCTCGCCGCGGGTTAAGCACCAGGAGGAGAACACTGACTACTTAAGAGGCGTCTTGTAGACGGAGCTCTAGCCTGAGAAATGGTGTTTAGAACACACTCTGGGAGGCTTGCAGGCTCCCGTTGAGTGGCCAAAGATGCAGAGCCCACAGCTCGGGCTGGGGTTGCCATAGCGTCCTGTTCGCCTGAGAGAGGAGATCCCGCCTCAGGGGAATGGGCCATGGGGCTGCTATGAGCAGCTGCGACAGCTCTGATAACCAATGCTGGTTTCTCCAGAGTGGGGCCACCAGGAGAACCTTGCGTTCTTGTTCCCTGATTCGTCTGATTACCTGCGGGATCAGGGCGTTTGGGGGAAAAGCATAGAGAAGGAGGTTGGGCCAGTCGTGGGCCAACACGTCCTTGTCCCTGGAATAATAAATTGGGCAATGAGAGTTGTCTTTTGAGGCAAAGAGGTCCACCATGATTCAAAAAATAGCAGTCTACCCTGTTGAGAAACCAGCATATGCTGGTTAAGTATGTTTTTGTCAGGATTCTGGACTGTTCTGTGTCGTGTTTTGCCCCTGTTTCTGGTCCTGTGTTTCCTTATTTGGTCCTTCCTGTTTCCATTAGGTTCCCTGATTAGTTCATCATTTGTTTCCAGCTGTGTTTAGTTAATTATCCTCATTTCCCTGTGTACAAAAGTCCTAGTCTGTTCAGTTTGTGTTTGTCAGGTCTACTCGTTCTCTACGTGTGTTGGCTCAAGCTCCTATTGTGGATTATCTCCTGTGTTTCGTGATTAAAGACTGTTAAACGTTTCCTCGTGACTCCAGCGTGTTCCCTCAACAGCGTAACGTGACAGTTTTGAAGCATGGCAGTTGGTTTAAGCTGGTCCGTAGTTGGTCATGAGCTGGTTTAAGCTGGTCATGTGCTGGTCCTGCTCAGCACCAGCTCATAACCAGCTTATAACCAGCTCAGGACCAGCTTAAACCAGCGCATGACCAACCAAAGACCCGCTTAATTTTTTTTTTTGTATTTTATGTATGTATAATCATTTTCTATTTTTAACTCTCTTAAATTCATTTTAAATACATTTTTTAATCATCTTCAAAGTTTTAAAATTTCCTTGTTTTATTTTTGTGATTATTATTTTTTTATGATTATTTTACTTTCTTTTATGTAAAGCACTTTGAATTACCATTGTGTACAAAATGTGCTATATAAATAAACTTGCCTTGCCTTAAACCAGCTCAAACCAGTTGCCATGCTTCAAAACATACCTAACCAACAAGCATATGCAGTTTTTTTTTTCAATGGGGTAGTAGTTTTAGCATATATTTTATAGCATATAATATTAAATATATTGTATCATTTGTCATTCTAAAGGAGAGGGAGGAAGAAAGCTTAGGAAAAAAAGAGAGGGAAAGGAGCTGTAAACCGGACAAGAGTGAATCTGTGGGAAGTGAATTTGAAGATCTGAGTCATCATATCCTGCCAAGCAACATGGGTAAGAAATGTTAATTATAATTGGATAAAATCAATATCTTATACATATCAAGGCCGTTTCACACTGAGCGCGATGTGCAAAAAAAGTGAGGCGAATCACCATGAAGTGCATTTCTTTATCTCGTATATGGATTTAACATCGTCCGCTGCTCAATATACAGCATTAAATTAAGATAAATAAAGTTTGGTTCTATGTCTATTTGCTTTGATATTTCATGTGTAGAAAAATGTTTTCTTTTTTTCAATACGTAAGATCTGGAGAGTGAACACACTCTGATATAAGACTCTGGCACGTGGAAGAAAATGGACAGTGCTCTACAGATCACATAATTAAGTGGAAAATTAATAGAAATTATACTAAGAACATTTGAGAATAAATCTGTTCTCAGATACCAATGATAACAAGAACTCAGCATCCATTCTCTTCTCTCTCGGAATACTCTTCTTCTGTGTTTGTTTACACTGGTTTTCGAAACAGCGCCACCACTCTTCCCCTTTTGTGCAACAGCAGCTGCTCCGGTCACATGAACTTAGCTCAAATCTGATTGGACAGCCCGTTTCATCGCGGAGTGACAGGGAAAAAATCGACACACAGGACGGAAAAGAAAATCCTCGCTTTTTTTGCGCCGCGAATGATCGCGACTGGTGTGAATAGCCCCATAGGGATCTATTGTTTCAATTCAAAAGCATCATCGCGCCGAACATTTGCGTCGAATTTTCACGTTCAGTGTGAAATGGCCTTTAGTGAGCATATTTTAAGATGTTTGTATTTCTGTAATCACATTTTATGAAGACAAAGTGTGCCATTGATACTCTATTTACACGTCTTGATGATGTCAAATCTTGGCTCTCCAAAAATGTTCTCTTCTTGAACACAGATAAAACTGCTAAAAAGTTATTTTTCTTAATCCCTCAGAACATAGGGCAAGTATACTTCAAATCAAATCAACCTCGAGATCCTAAATTCCTTCATCTCTCAGGTTCGGAATCTGGGTGTGGAGTTTGATAATTCCTTGAAATTTGATAAGCAAATAAGTGCTGTTGTAGGTTCTACCGTCTTCCATCTTCAATCTCTTTCTAAAATCAAGCCATTTCTCTCTGAAAGTTCTCTAGAGGTTGCTATCCATGCCTTTATTACGTCTCGGCTGGATTATTGAAACTTCCTCTATTTCGGTATATCAAAGTCTCAAATCTCTTGGTTACAAGTAGTCCAGAATGCAGCAGCAAGATTCCGGAAGTTTGATCATGTTACTCCCCACTTGAGGTCATTGCATTGGCTGCCAGTTCACTACCGAATTAAGTTTAAAATCTTGCTACTTGTCTACAAATCACTTAACAATCTAGCTCCTCCTTATATGTCTGAATTACTCCACCTCTATGCAGCGAGAGAACTAAGACCGGAGGGCAAATTTCTCCTCCGGATCCCAAGAATCCGCTTAAAGACCAGGGGACCTAGAACCTTTGAAGTGGCTGGTCCTACCCTCTGGAACAACTTACCAGTTCATATTAGAATGGCTTTATCTGAGTTCAAGTCCTATCGTAAAACCCATCTCTTCTCCTTGGCTGTTAATATGTAGCTATTGTGTGGCTCTTGCATGGTTTTATTTTTGTTTGCCAATTTTTCTCTCTCGTATTTTATCTTGTATTCCTGTTGTATTTTACTGTTTTGTTGTGCAGCACTTTGGTCGGCCTTGTTCCGTGCTTAAACGTGCTCTAGAAATAAACTGAACTTGAACTTGAACAGTTCTCCTCTATTGCAGAGCCAGGAGAAGCAGCAGCAGGAGAACAAAGGGCAACTCCACAATCACCACTAAAAATAACAACAGCACTGACAGTTGTAACAGCTGCAGTAGTAGTAGGTAATGCAGTAACATCAACAATAGCTGTTGTAGCAGTAGGAGCAGCAGTAGGAGCATCAGCAGGAGCAGCAGCTGGTATTGGCATTTTACAATCACTAACAGGAGCAGTAGCAGTAACAGCAGTAACAGGAGGCCTAGCAGGAACAACAGCAGCAATATTGCAATCATTGTTAGGTGCGCAATCACTAACAGGATCAGCAGTAACTGGAGCATTGGCA
The DNA here is from genome assembly GCF_001515625.1 of Sinocyclocheilus rhinocerous. Classification (NCBI taxonomy): domain Eukaryota; kingdom Metazoa; phylum Chordata; class Actinopteri; order Cypriniformes; family Cyprinidae; genus Sinocyclocheilus; species Sinocyclocheilus rhinocerous. The sequence goes on along the minus strand of NW_015631052.1, from coordinate 223,094 downwards.
GGAGCTGCAATAGTAACAGTAGCAAGAACACAATTACAATGGGCAATAGAAACAATTCAGTGGGTAACAGACACCATACAATGGGTGGTAAACGTTGTGCAAAATATAAAAGCAGCAGTACCTGCATCAAAAGTAATCAGAGGATCAGGATTAGCAGCAGCCATATTAAATCAAGTACTGGCAGCAGTAGAATCTGGTACAGAATCATCTGGACCAGGAACATCTAGACCAGCATCATCTGGATCAAGAGTACCTCGATCAGCAGTATCAGGCCCAACATTATTTGAACTAGGACCCTCAGGACCAGGAGCATCTGGACAAGCAGTATCAAGTCCAGCATCATCTGGACCAGGAACTTCAGGATCAGGAGCATCTGGACTAGCATTATCAGGTCCAGCATCATCTGGACCAGGAGCATCTGGAGCAGCAGTATCAGGTCCAGCATCATCTGGACCAGGAACTTCAGGATCAGGAACATCTGGACTAGCAGTTTCAGGTCCAGCATCATCTGGACCAGGACCTTCTGGACCAGGAGCACCTGGAGCCGCAGTATCAGGTCCAGCATCATCTGGACCAGGAGCATCTGGACCAGCAGTATCAGGTCCACCATCATCCGGACCAGGGCCTTCAGGACCAGGAGCATCTGGAGCAGCAGTATCTGGTCCAGCATCATCCGGACCAGGACCTTCAGGACCAGGAGCATCTGGAGCAGCAGTATCAGGTCCACCATCATCCGGACCAGGGCCTTCAGGACCAGGAGCATCTGGAGCAGCAGTATCTGGTCCAGCATCATCCGGACCAGGACCTTCAGGACCAGGAGCATCTGGAGCAGCAGTATCAGGTCCACCATCATCCGGACCAGGGCCTTCAGGACCAGGAGCATCTGGAGCAGCAGTATCTGGTCCAGCATCATCCGGACCAGGACCTTCAGGACCAGGAGCATCTGGAGCAGCAGTATCAGGTCCACCATCATCTGGACCAGGACCTTCAGGTCCAGGAACATCTGGACCAGCATCATCAGGTCCAGCATCATCTGGATCAGGACCTTCAGGACCAGGAGCACCTGGACCAGCAGCATCAGGGTCAGCAGAATCGGGTCCAGCAGCATCTGGAGCAGCAGGATCAGGATCAACAACTTCTGGAGCAGTAGGATCATCAGCAGCGGTACTAGCAGGATCAGCAGGTGCAGGAGTAGCAGCAGGAACAGGAGCAATTGGAGGAATACTGGGAGGACTTGTGGCAGGAGCAGGATCAGAAAATAATGGATCAATACAGAAAAGGCAATCAGAGAAACAATCAGCAGTGATGGTAAGACAGCAGATTGGTCTGGCAGCTTGTGCAATTTAAGTGTGTGCTTTTAATGTGACTCTCTTTCATAATAGTTACATTACTCCCAGTCTAGGGTTGGGTGCAAGTATAACAGAGGCCAGCTAGTAAGTTCTGTGCAGGCAAATCTCACTCCCCTGATCTCAAGAGGCTCACTAGCGACTGATGCTAGAGGTTGCAGTCTTTAGTGTCTTTGTTATCGCTCTACCTCCCATGCCAGAAATATTGGTTCTAATCCCACTCGGAGCGAGTAAGGAAAGTAGAGCAGGAGGAGTTGCACAAGAAACAAAATAAGAAAATGTTAAAAACAACCAAAAATAATTACAAATTAGGAAGGAACAAGTTGTTCCAATCTGCTGCCAAAAAATTAAACAGCACGACAACCAAATTTAATTAGTTTTTAATTAAGTACAAAATAATAACAATAATACTAACAATAATAACATGTTTCAATAACAACAGGGGCCTACACCATTTAGCTGTCTAGCCAGGTAAGTTTCAGTTTAGTTTGGACCAAACCCTGGGTTTTAGGCAAGTGGATCAGATTTTAGCTGTGTTCATCGCCATAGTAACTTATGCTCTGTGGCTAACCTGCACTTGACTGTGCAATCTGGCATGGCAGCCACAGCCTCGCAAGTGTTTTTTTAAAAACATAAACATGACATCAGAGCTAGTCGAATAACAACTGGACATATTGCTAACTGACATGCATTTTGCAGTGATCACCAATGATCTGTATCATTTCAGTGCAGATTTTGCTCATATCAAATGGGAACATGAGATTAATGTGTCATGCATTTCTTCAACACGCTGTCTGCGAATTGGTGTTTTAAAGGGATAGTTCACCCAAAAATGAAAATTCTGTCATTAATTACTCACCCTCATGTCGTTTCAAACCCGTAAGACCTTCGTTCATCTTCGGAACACAAATTAAGATATTTTTGATGGAATCTGAGAGCTGTCTTACCCTGCATAGACAGCAACACAACTGAAATGTTCCCAAGTCCAGAAACATAGCAAGGAGATCTGTAAAATAATCCATGTGACATCAGTGGTTCATCTGCAATTATACGAAGCTACGAGAATACTTTTTGTGTGCAAAAGAAAAAAAAAACGACTTTATTCAACAAT
>NW_015631052.1:203952-220595 GCF_001515625.1 Sinocyclocheilus rhinocerous | reverse complement strand
ACACAACTGACATGTTCCCAAGTCCAGAAACGTAGCAAGGAGATCTGTAAAATAATCCATGTGACATCAGTGGTTCAACCGCAGATCTCAGATATCCTTGCTACGTTTCTGGACTTGGGAGCATTTCAGTTGCGTTGCTGTCTTTAAGGGATAGTTCACTCAAAAATGAAATGTTGCTGTTCATTTACTCACCCTCAGGCCATCTAGGATATAGGTGACTTTTTTTCTTGATTAGAACAGCAAAGAAGATTTTTAGCTGAAACCGTTGTCCTTGGAGATTCATACAATGCAAGTCAGCAGCTGCCCGTTTTTGAGAATAAGAAAAGCATATCAGGTGACACAAAATTAATACCCGTGGCTCCTGATGATATTTTGAGGTCTTATGAAGCGAAATGATCAGTCTGTGCAAGAAACTGAACATTATATAAAACATTATTACCTGTAATCCAGAGCCTCAGGCAAACAGGGAAATCTGATTATTTTACACAAACTGTTTTTTGGACAGTTTGTTTCAGACTCAGATAAATTATTTATCAGTTTGTTTACATAATCACACAATGACGTAATGGCACGCACTTATATTATTAAAGCAAACAATAATGATTTGAAACGTAAATGTTTTACATGTCTAGAGCATATAAAGTGACTAAAATAGTCTTCATCAGCTCATCTTTTTATTTAAACTATGAGAAACCATAAAAACTTTCATTTCACCCATTCATTCAATTACACGGTTCATGCACGTAGAACTGTTTCAGACACTTCAGTCCAATTTGGTGAACTGGTATATCTAGTTCACTAAAAAGAACTCGTTCAAAATAATTTGTTCATGAACCAGACACACCTCTGGACCGTTTGCCTGAGGCTCTTGGTTACAGGTAATAATGTTGTAAATAATCTTCAGTTTCTTCCACATACTGATCATTTCGCTTCTTAAGACCTCAATATATTATCAGGATCCATGGGTATTAATTTTGTGTTAATATTCTTTTTTTTTTTATTCTAAAAACCCGGCAGCTGCTGCCTTGCATTTTATGAATTACCAAGGACCACAGTTTTAAGTCAGCTAAAAATCTTTGGGTGAATTATACCTTTAATATTAAATTAGGTCCAATATGTGCTATGCCAATTTGTCATATAACTTTATTATATTAACACTGTTGTAATAGAATGTTGTAAATTCGTTATGCTTTAATTACCCATATTTTAGCATGTTGTTACAGGAAACAAATGAAATCATACAAATTAATTCAAATGAGCCAATTCACCAAAATGTAAAATAGTGTGTTGGATAAACGCAACCACCGGGAGAAAGGCAAGAAAGTGGAGGCAAAGGAGATTGTTTGATTTTAAATTATTTATTTGGATGCATGTTGTAGCCCTGTAGTATAAATAAATGTTTTTTTTTCTTCACTGGTGGAGAAAATTAAGACCAAATTGATTTTTTTTAACCTTGCAAAATGAGAAATTATAATTTCATTATTATTTGTTGTCATATGTAATTTGTAACTCACACCATCATCATCTCCACAGACAGAAGAATCTCCAAAGACAGACAAATCTAAGACAGAGGAATCTCCAAAGACAGATGAATCGCCACAAACAGAGAGATCATCAAAGAGAGATGAATCATCACAGACTTCTCTAAAGCCAGGTAAAAAAATATCTTAGTAAACCAGTGTACGAGAAGAAAAGCGAAAGTGATGAAAGTGATGAAAGTGAGGAAAATACGACGTCGAGAGGACACACAGAGAAAGCCTACTACAGAAAGATGACAGAAATTAAAGTATAAAGTCATTGCTATGGAAACAATACACCGTCTTGTCTTATACCATTAGTGTAAACTGTAAAGTTTTGTCCTGTCTACTCTGGATACAAACGGCACAATGCATCGTGTCAAAACCACATAGAATCCATTGTAATCAATTATTATTTTCAGCATCTCATATGAGGACATGAACACTCAAACTTCATCTCCAGAGCTGCTCTGAGAGTCACTTCACCAGGTTTTCACTGCTTCATTTGAGAAAAACTACCGTCAAATACACACTGAAAGATCATCACGAAAACCCAGCTAACCCTAGTACATGACTGTTATGTAACCACAATGCATGGGCAAATGTGTCATTGGACAAGTGTGTTCATGTTCATTTTTTTAAATAATCTGAACCCGAAAATAAAACTCAAATTTAATACTTTTCAGTGGTAATAATAAGTGCTTTTGGTAACACTTCATTTTAAGGTGTCTTTGTTACACGTTACATGTACTTACTATTATAATAACAATTAATTATGCATAATTACATGCAAGTAACCCTAAGCCAAACCCTAATCCAAAACCGAACCATAATATAGTAAATACATGTAGTTATTTAATATTACTCAGTACTTAATTGCACATGTATAATTGCACTGTAACAAGGACACCTTAAAATAAAGTGTAACTGTGCTTTTTTCTCTTTTTCAGATTCACCAGAAAACACAGAAGGGTGTAACAAGAAACATCATCCCTGAAGATTCTGAATCAAATTATTCAAAGGTTAGTTTTAGCCAAAATTTTTAGAGACATATGGGTTTAGCCTGTTTTATTTTGATGCAATTTCTCTCAGAACATTTTAAACCTCAGTAGCCAACAGCAAGTGTTATCAAAGACAAAGACAATGGGCTCAGTTGACACATACATGTGTATTTGACAATTCAAGCAAGGTGGGCAGCACAGGAGAACTAAATTGGGTACTTGCATGCTGACAGATGGCTTTCTGTGATTTGGGTGTGGCCTACAGCATAAGCCATAGAAAAAATTCCACATGAAATCAAAATTGATAAATAATAAAATATTACTCCAGTAAAAGTATTAAGTACTCATTTTCAATTATTCTTGAGTAAAAGTAAAAAGTATTTGATTTTTAAAGAGCAGGTCATATGGTATTTTAAAGTGTCCTAATATTGTGTTGGAGTCCCCTACAACAGGTTTAAATGTATCTAAGGTCAGAAAACATTGTACTTTTATCAGAATATACATTTATACATAGAGTCATTTGTCAATGATTTTGAAACGGTTCGTTCGAAGCAGTTCATTCTGTAAACCCCTCCCTTCCATAAGCCTACTCTGCTCTGATTGGTCAGCTGGCCAAGCCTGTTGTGATTAGTCTTTCCGTATACAATGCAAGCAAATCGTGCCCACAGCTAAAGTTTAGCTGCTAGACTGTAAACACTTCACAAAACAATAATGGTGGATATGTTAGCCAAGTGCTAACTTGACTAACTGATGAAACAATACAGTTTGTAAACCAAAATATGTCTAAATGTGTCTTAACTTTTAATTAGAATGCAGAACAGCTGTATCACAGACGCACCAGCCTAACTAACTCGCTCGTCCAAAATACTCCGACCAAAAACTGAGAGAGATGACCAAAAACACATGTGAGCTGATGCTGTTTGTTTACAATGGAGAGTGAGGATGCGTGTGTTTTAGTGTTTGTCAAAATGGTACTTACCTGTGCTTATCCTGGATGCTGTAACCAATTAAAAAAATTAGGATTACGCTCATGTGCGCAATCTCATTCAGGAAGATTGACATTTCACAGATTTTCGACATCTGATCCAGATCAACTCCACCCAGTCTCAAGGGCCCTCAGTCTCACCAAGGCTTGTGGTTGTGCCGCTGCGCTGCTTCCTGCATCTCTCGGTTCTTGTTCAGAGTATTCTGGTTCGAACAAGTAGGGCTGTGCATAAAAAAATCCCATGTCATCCTCTTTCACATCGAACTCATCAGCCATTGTAATTTGTATGAGCTTTAGACATTGGTACTGCTAGTGAAGGTCTGCACACAAGTCTTCACTCTCTATGGTAAGCAAACAGCTTCAGCTTACATGTGAATATGCACCCACACATATGCCATTATGCGCCAGTCGTGAACACATGCACTGAGAACAGTTTGCCCAGGCTGTGGATCAATGGTAATAATGTTGCAAAAAAAATTCAGTTTCTTGCACAGACTGATCATTTCGCTTCATAAGACCTCAGTGTATCGTCAGGAGCCACGGGTATTAATTTGGTCTTTTTTTTTTTTGACAATTTTTTTTTCTTTTGTAATGTTGTGGCACCAGATAGTTTGAGATCCTGAAACTGTGACCAGCAATATTAAGTCCCTCTCAAGTTGTCAAATATCATTATTGAATTTTAATTAACAACAACAACAACAAAATATTTTTTTACAATTCATATCAACCAGTTATTGATCTGCTGCTGTAATGCTTGTTATGCTTAAGTGTAAAGAACTTATTTATTTGTTTATTTAGTTATGAATTTTTTAATGAAACTCTGACGCAATCAGTTTGCAAATGGCTTTTCTGATTTATATTTAACAATGAATAAAACAAATCTAGCATTATTTTATTTTCTATACAACAGGGAGAAACTAAGGATGATGGACCAGCAGGAGTCAGTCTAGATCAACACATACAGGAAAAGACTGGGAGAGAAAAAATAGAGCAACTATTTCAAAGACTTCATCTCGACAAGAACAAAAATAAACAGAAAATTATAGAAGTTCTTCAGTTTACGGCTCATTCATTAAAGTCCCATATGTCTTGTGCTGAGAAGAAGCTGGTTTGGAGTTTCATACAAAAACTACTGATGATGAACTACAGAGCAAAATACAATAATGTTAAAGATACCAATGAACAACATCACATGCAACAAAGAGACATTGAATCATCTGAAGACAAAAGTGATAATCTGAAAGAAATGTCTTTGTCTAATAAAGGAACAAGTCATTCTGAGCGAATCCACCCGATGGATATTCAGATGGCTGTGTTTCATTGTGCTGATGGTTTCCTGAAGCAGCTAATGGTGACTAAACTGTCCCACTGTCAGTACGCTCTGCCTTTGCTTGTTCCTGATCCATTCACACGACAGATTGAGTTTCCTCTCTGGACATTCGGACAAATCAACAAGAGCTGGAAGATGAGAAACAACAGCAATGAAACGATCAGTCAAACCCAGCCGATCTACAAGGCAGAAACTCCAATGGTGTTTTTCTTCAGGTTTGGCTCTGTGTCTTCATCCAAGTCTCAGCTGATGAACAGTTTGATCAATGAGAAACACAACACGTTCTTCCACAGGAACTGCCCAGGCAGCAGCAGCACCAGAGTCCTGATGGATGGAGTGGTGGAGATCGCCTGGTTCTGTCCCTCTGGAACATATGATGATAAATTCACTGACTGTGTTGCGTTCTGTAATCTACACGGTGATGCAGGAGACCATGAGAAACAGCTGCAGATCCTCACTGAAATGGCCTCAGTCAATGTTGTTCTTCTACCTGAACTTCACAGAAATGACAGACATGCAGCAAAGATCCAAAGCCTGTTCAGAAACAGAAAGCCCCTCATTTGTCTTCTTACTGAGGATGAATCTACTGTAACTGAGATGAATAATGGAAAATTAAAAATTGGTTTGAAATACAGAAGTCAGGCAGATGTATCTGAAGAACTCAGAAGAGCTATAAATGAGTGTCTCTCAGAATCATCTTTCACTTTCAGACTCGAAGATGTGTCCAGACACTCAGACATCAGAGTAGATGAGGAAGATGATGATGACTGCAGGAGAGGAAGAGCAGCAGCACAGCAGATGATGAGTTTACTGGAGAAGAAAGATCTGACAGAAATCAAAGAATCATTTCTGCCTCATCAGGGGAAACTGTGGCATCAGTGGAGTCAGAAGAACAAGGAACTACATCGACCTCGAGCATATGAGACAGAAACGGACATAAGCAGAAAACATATAGAACTAAAGAAAATCCGTGAACAACAGCATATATCTAAAATCAGCGAGTTTATGAAGTTTTTTATTAAAGAAATGAATTCAGAAGCTGCAAATAAGGTGTATTTCTTCAAGTGGCTCAGAATCCTCCTGGATGAACGTAGATCAGCTGATCTTTCTGCTCTACATCACAAGTGGTCAGCAGTTGTAAAATCGAAAGAGAATCATGATGAATCTGAACAACTCATAGCAGAACAAACAGAACTTGAGAAGATATCTGAGGAGCTTCAAGCTGCAACCTTTGGTGTGGAGCACATCATGAGGGAGATCGGTCAGATCTATGAATCATGTTCATCTGTGAAGAAAAACAAGAAAGACCTGCAGTTTCCCTTCTCTTCTCTCTCGAGTCTTGCAGCAGAGATGATGATCTCTGGATTTCCACTGGAGCTGATGGATGGAGATGCTGCTCATGTTCCTCTGATCTGGATCTCTGCTGTTCTAGATGAACTCATCCAGAAACTAGGAGACCAGAGAGTCTTTGTGCTGTCAGTTTTAGGGATTCAGAGCTCTGGGAAATCCACCATGCTGAATGCCATGTTTAGACTGCAGTTTGCCGTCAGTGCTGGCAGAACAACCAGAGGAGCTTTCATGCAGCTGGTCAGAGTCTCAGACGAGATGAAAACACAGATGAACTTTGACTATATTCTGGTTGTTAATAATGAGGGTCTTCGTGCTCTAGAACATGCTGGAAAATCAATAAGAGATCATGACAATGAATTGGCCACATTTGTTGTTGGTCTTGCAAATCTGACCTTGATCAATATATTTGGAGAAAACCCATCTGAGATGCAGGACATTCTTCAGATTGTTGTTCAGGCCTTCATGAGGATGAAGAAGGTCAGACTGAATCCCAGTTGTGTGTTTGTGCATCAGAACATTTCAGAGAAAAACATGTCACAGCTGGAGAGAAAAACATGGAGGGGAGGAGACGACTGCAAGAGACACTGAATGAGATGACAAAACTCGCTGCTAAGGAGGAAGTTTATGATGCAGGATGTTTCAGTGATGTCATTAGATTTGATGTTCAGAATGATGTGAAGTATTTTGCTCAGCTCTGGGAGGGCAGCCCACCAATGGCACCACCAAACCCAAACTACTGTGAAAACATTCAAGAACTAAAGAAATCCATTCTTTCTCATGCCGCAAAATCACATGGAATGACACTGAAAGGCTTAAAAGATCGTACTAAATATCTCTGGGAGGCTTTACTGAATGAAAAATTTGTCTTCACATTCAGGAATTCTCTGGAGATTTCAGCCTACAGGAAACTGGAGACCGAATACAGCAAGTGGACCTGGAGTCTTCGCAGTGCCATGATGGAGACTAAGAACAAACTATACAACAAAATAGAAAATGAAGCAAGTTATGAGGAAACTGATGTTCGAAGAGAACTGAAGATGACAAGTGAGGATGTGAAAAAATCAATGTCTGAATTATTTGAGAAAGACAAAGATAAAGTTTTACTAATCCACTTGAAACCATCATTTGACATTAAAATCAAAGAACTTCAGGGAAACATTGTAAGAGAAACAAAGAAGAAGTTAAATGAGGCTCATGTAAACACTCTCTATGAAAAGAGCAAAGAGCTTGCCTTAAAACTCAAAGACAAAGAAATAAAAAAGAAACAATGAAGAAAGAGTTTGATTTGTTTTGGAAACAGTATCTGAATATGATCATCACGGACACTCCTGCAATTTAAGACATTGACATAATGAGAGATGTGAGAAAGATCCTCAATGATGCCTATGGAAGTGCTCCTGTAGATCACTGGAGGGATATTTTCTCTGTGCCAAGTTATTCAGATTATGTGCAGTTGAAGAAATCCAGTGGATTAACAGGAGCTTTTACAAATGCCTTCAGATCAGCTAAAGTGAAGTTGGGTTCCATTCTATCTCAAGAGGATGAACCCCAAATAAAATCATTAGTTACAGACATTTTGCAGATAACAGAAAAAAATATTCAGATGTTAAACATTTCAAAGATGGGCTACAACATCAGCTACATTCAAAAACTTGCAAATTACATCATGGTGAGAGTAACTGAACATCAGAAAAGACCAGTAAAATATGCATTCAAGAAAGAATTCTTCAGGGATTTGGTTCTTTCCATCTGTAAGAGAATAAACGAGAAGATCACTGATCAGCACAGACTGTTCAGAGACAGAAATGCTCCTGTCATATACGTTGAGAAAAAGAGAGAAGAGTACTATAGTATTTTCCAGAAATACTGTCATGGAGCAACATCAGCTGCCATTTTTGGCAAGAACATCTGTCAGAAACTTAAAGAGCCCATCGAGCAGAGTGTCTACAAGAAGACAGCCAGAGATTTAGCAGCTGAAATGAGAACAGAATGTGCATCACTGAATGGAAACAGATCAAATCTGGAGAAGCACATCCTGGAAACACTGGCAGAAGAAGAGGATTTGGAGAAATACATTGACTACTTTAATAATCCCAGAGATCACTTCAAGAGTTTCATCAGAGATGAAGTCAGTATATACATCACTGATCAGTTCAGTGTCAGTGTTTTACCCAAGATGAAGGAGAACATTGAACTCCTGCAGCAGAAGATCATGAAAGCAGCACATGAATCTACTGAACACGTTCAAGTCAACAGTGGAGATGTTGGTTTGTGGTTGAAGAGTTTCTCACAGCAGCTCTCAGATGAGCTGATCTTCTCTGAAAAAGACCTCAGTGGAGTCAAACATGATGATGCTGATGTTGATTTTAAATTCCTAGAAGATGTGATTAGAAAAGAACTTAGTGCCATAACATCTGACATCAGCAACACTCATACATATAATACAAAACTGGATGTCAAGTTCAGACCAGATGAGCTTCTGATTGATCACCTCTGTCAGTGCTGTTGGGTTCAGTGTCCGTTCTGTGGAGCCACCTGCACCAACACCAGAGAAAACCATGATGGAGATCACAGTGTTCCTTTCCACAGACTCATTGGAATTAATGGAAACCGTTGCTTTCTATCACAGAATTTCTGTGTTGATATTTGCACAAATTTAGTGGCAAGTGATAAAGACTTTCTTACATTAGGTGGATTGTTTCCATATAAAGAATACAGAAAAGCAGGAGGAGTTTATGCAAAGTGGAGCATCACTCCTGACTGCTTTGAGCTGCCATACTGGAAGTGGTTCGTTTGCAGATTTCAGAAAGATCTGGGAAATCACTACAAGAAAAAATGTGTGGGAAACGGCGAGATTCCAGATCAGTGGAAAAAGCTCAGAAAACAGGATGCTATTGAGAGTTTGGATAAATACTTTAAAAAAATGTAAAGTAACAGAGCAGAATAAAACCAATTTTAAGCCACTTACTTGCAGAGCACGGTATAAAGTATTAACATGTAGTTCCTGAATGATTTAACTGGGTGTATTCCATATATTCTTCAGTTGCTTGTTAATTCCCTTTCCCTGTTGTGTCTGTCTTGAACTTTTATGTATAACTTCATGTAATTCTTTACCCATTTTAATGAATTTTACTATCTGCTTCATAATTTTACCAGATCCTCGGTCTGAATTTAATATATTGCATATTGTAAATTATTTGCATTCTACAGCCTGTAATTCTCTTCTGAGCTCATTCCTTTCGTGTTCATAACTGGGACAAAATAACAACACAATAACAACAACTGTTTCTTTTTCCTGGCATAATTTACATAATCCTGTATCATGTTTTCCTGTGATATTAAGTGTAGAATTTTTTTTAGAAGTTTTTTTTATTCATCTTAATCTGGTTAAAATGAGCTGATCTTCTCTACTTATTTATGTATGATTTTATTTTGTCTTACACTGTTTTTTATATTGTAAAATTGGAACTCCAGCCCATTTCCTGTTCATGTTTTGTAAGCCTTTTTTAGTTCCTTTGTTGGTTGGTTCCCCTTGATTGCCTGCCCAGGTGTTTCTTGTTGTTTTGTTACCCTTGTTAGCCCTGTCGTTATATATATGATGATATAACTCATTTATATTGATAAAAAAAAAAATCCCTACAAGAACAAACATTAATCAACATGATATTACATGGCCAAAGCCTTCCAGGTTGTAATTATTTTTGTCCAGACTTCCAGAATTAATAATTAGTGAAAGTCACTGGATATGATGAAGACATTTCACAGCTGCACCAGCGGTGTTTAGTAACGTGCATAATTATTAGTCTCATACATGGTTCAATTAATAATGAGTGGCGCTTTTGTTCAGATGCATGAATTGTAAATGTTTAAATGGTATGGAAATAAGACTTTTCCCCCAGTGACACGGATGTGGACTCAGGTGTTTGCATTAGGGGAGTGTTCCTAGAATTATGAACAGGTGATTTTGACATCAAGTCATCTAGACTGCTAACTGATCCTTCTAACAAATCAGACCACTCCTATTTCACAAAAAGTATTTTTCTTTTACTGTTTCCTTTCCCTTAAATGCATTTAAATACGTTGCTTATTTAACCCCTCCCCCCTTCCACATCAACCTCACCGTTGCCGGATGAGTCGTTGCTCGGGTGGGTTGTGGACGCATAAAAACCAAATAGCTTCTTCACTCAACTGAGCCAACAAAATAACCTGCAAAGTACCTCAAATCCCACTCCCAACGTGCTATCCTCTCTCTCCGGTGGCGGCCAAGCCACTTTTTTTGACACTCAAAAAAAAATAAAAAATAATAATAATAATATTTATCTAACGCCTGTAATTTTTAAAGTTCATCTGCCGTTTAACTGATTTAACAAACTTTGCATTCGAACATAAACAAGCACAGCAAGTACTCTCTCGTATAATGCTGAGTCCCACAAAGTCATGCCATAAACACTCAAAATAGAAATAAAACAGTGAATTCACAAAAGGATTTTATCCGAGGAAAGACGGAGGAAGACGATCTGTCTCTCTTCTTGACAACTCTGCTTCATCTGATTCTGTTTCCCTCAATGACAAATTAACCAACCAATAAGAATCCTCCTTTCAGTATGGGAGGCGGGATCATAGCTTTTACAGCCAATCAGATATACATGTCTTTACTCAACAATATTTTATAACTTTCTAAAAAAGGGTCCACCCTTTTAAAGAGACAGTAACATGCAAACACAATCCCATTTATTAAATCAGGTATAAAAAGATAGTAATTAACTTGATTTGACCAGGGTTGCACTCTTCTTAAATTCTAATGTCTTTGTGAGAGGGAGTGATTAGCTATATCTGAACAGTAGGAATTGCATTGAGCAAAGTAGCCAATCACAGACATTTCTGTCAATCAGAGATGTTACAGTTGCTCTGAATCCTTTCATTATAATAATAATACAAAAGCATGATGTACGTAAGAGATTTGTTGTGCAGTGTTGTCAGCTTCATTGATTCAGTTTCATTATCAGAGTTTTCGCTCAGTCAGTATGGTGGCGCTGAGCTTCCGTGAATATAACGGTATATAATGCAATATGATGCTTTTTGTATATAATATAGTATATAATATACATTTGTCATGCTGCTAACTGCACATTGCAAAGTTTCTGGATTGACAACAACCTTATATTAAATTGTAGATTAAATCTGAAACGGCGATGATTGACAATGATAACCACAGAAACGGACAGGACAAAAAATCTGATAGTATGTCAAAACAGATCTGTGCATTAAGTCTTGGAGTGTAAATGCAAACTAATAGCCTCTGCCAGATGTTCTATGTAATGTGTCGCTTTTTATAGGAAGATTGCACTTTTTTGTATAATTCAATAATAGTAATTCAATAATAGTTAAATAATAAAATACATAAAATTTTGATTGTATCACTTGTCTTGGAGCACTGAGAATTGCTGTTTGTGTTGTTTTATTTGTTTATGCTTGAAAACAAGCATCACATTTGTTATTGCAGAGTTTCATTAAGTGTTCTTAATAAAATTGTTTTTAATTCAGTAATCTTATGATGCTGCTTATTTGTCATTATTTGTCATATGTTATCGATTTAGTATCGATTGTACACTCTAAAAAATGCTGGGTTAAAAATAACCCAGCGCTGGGTTAAAAAGGGACAAACCCAGCTATTGGGTTGTTTTGACCCAGCAACCCAACCGCTGGGTCAAAACAACCCAATAGCTGGGTTTGTCCCTTTTTAACCCAGCGCTGGGTTATATTTAACCCAGCATTTTTTAGAGTGTATTCTAATATTGTACCGAAGCCAAAACTGTGATATGGAGCCATCACCCCCTTTATCTTTTTGGCCATATAAATATCAGCATCTGTACTAAATCGCATGTTTTTGCTCATTTGGGACTCTGAATAAAACTGGGCTGTTTTCTCTTCTTCCATATTCTCACTATATCATACAATATGAACCATAAAAACCTTAAAACTCAAATATGTTACTCAACAAAAATCTCATATGCACTTTATTTTTATTTTTTTAATTTGGTCTAAAGGTTCAATAAACTGTTCCAAAAAAAATCAGACTATTATTTCATGTCAGTCTTTACAGGGTTAAACGTTATTGTCATCTGAAACATGACGCTAATCATAATCATTCATTTCTGTTATGTATAGACTCATAGGGGAGCACCGATTCATTCTGCATCACACAGCAATGTTTGTCACTGAATACGTAATGAATGATGTCCGTCTGCCGGGTATTTCTGGACTGAGTCTTGCTCATGAATCAACAGCTTGTGTGTGTGTTTGGAGTAGGTCCTCCTCCAGCCTGTGTCTCTGGCAGAAAGTCTGAAGGATTCTGCACTCAAATAAATCTTCCATTGAACTTCAAGACGTCAATGTGAGCATCACAGAAAATCCATGTCACATATTCATGACAACAGTTAGACAGTTTACAATGTAAAACTACAAATGCACACACACAATTAAAGCACTGAATATACAGCATACAAATCATCAATATTTTGTCTTCTTTTTTACTGAGATATATTGTTAGATTTAAATAATAAAATGTTGATAATAAAATGAGAAAAATACACTTCAATTCAAGATATAGCCTCAGATAATAAAAAAAAAGTCTATCAATTTTTCTGTTTTTTAAGTAAATTTGATCCTTTTGGTTTAATTAGTGTAATTTTGGTGTAATTCGTCACGTTAACGTGTTTTACTGTTTCACAAATGTTTTCAAAATTACATCAGTTTTAGCATTTCAAACCCAACAAACTTGTGCTTGAAAATGTGTGCTTGTGCTGACTTGATGTTTTGTTTTACAGTCTGGTGACATGCACACATTTCAAGAGTGATTTAAGCAACCAGGTATGTTTTGTGGTGAATGTGAGTGCGAATGACAGTGAAGTTCATTGGTCTGATGATCAGCACCACGGACAGAGACTCAACAATGCTTCAGTGGAAGTATGAAAACCAACAACAGCTCACTGGTGCTTCTGCTTGTGTGCAAAACCCACAAATATAGCTAATAAAAACAGGCAAATTATAACCAAGCATCCAAAACTAGAGGTTTAAATCTGTTTTCGGACTGTTAGCACATTGTTTCGAAGCATAAACCTAAATGAATTTTAAAGTATTTGCCAGCAAGACTAAATACTCACAATATATATTTTTAAAACAACTTTGAAATATCAGTTGCAGTTTTGCTTTACATTTTTGAAGCATTTTTTTATTGGAAAACAAGGTGCAAATACTGATTAAGTGTAGCTTTTCTATACACAAATAACCTATTATAGTTATCATCTTCTATATCTCACAACATACTGTAACACAAATACAGTGAGTCAATACAGACCGACTGCTGTGAGTCAATCATGGCATACTGATGAGTCTGTCTTTGATGATGTCACCATATGAGGATGCTAAATACCATCTCAAAAGTTTAATGTTCAGAACAGAATAGCTGACATGTTTTCAAAGCTCTTACATCTGTTTCTATATCGGAAGGCCCCACGGGACCCGGATTTGTTCAGTTGGATGTTTTAGAGAAGAGCAGATGCTCCACACACCATCTGTTATTGAAGCAATGTATGTCCTAAATCTTATTCTTTATCCAAACAAATATTGGCACTGTAAATATATATATAGTGTACTATTAATATAGTACATATGAATTAATATTTGATTAATTCACCCTCACCTTCAATGTCCTCACCCTTAAGCCATCCAAGATGTAGATGAGTTTGTTTCTTCATCAGATTTGGAGAAATGTAGCATTTTATCACTTGCTCAGCAATGGATCCTCTGCAGTGAATGGGTGCCGTCAGAATGAGATTCCAAACAGCTGATAAAAACTTATAAGAAACGAATCCATCATTAATACATTTTTAACTCCAGACATATAGTCCTCTATCCATAATGTTGCTTTCTCCAGTGAAAGAGTCGTCTCGTCTGAATCAGGAGAGAAATATGCACAGATTAAGCACTGTTTACAAGTCCAAAACAGATCTAAATAAATCTGTGGGTGGATTTTGATGTGAGAGGACAACAGGGGATTAACTTTTTCATTGGAGGAAGCATTATTATGGATTATTATGGACTCATATTTTAACCAGAAGAAACAGTTTTAAGTTATTTAAAAAAAAAAAACATCTTGATGGATTTGATGGATAAAAACCCACAGTTTTTCTCTTCACAAGGGACTCTCATTCTGACGGCACCCATTCACTGCAGAGGATCCATTGCTGAGCAAGTGACGTAATGCTACATTTCTCCAAATCTGATGAAGAAACAAACTCATCTACATCTTGGATGGCCTGAGGGTGAGAACATTTGCAGCAAATATTCATTTCTGGGAGAACTATTCCTTTAAAACAAACATATTCTTCATATGCTCTACACAATTCACATGCTGCTAAAATTGTGAGGGTAGCATGTTAGCATGCTATTGTGACATTCTCTGCATGTGTGACAGAAATCTGTTGCTGTGTAGTCATCCAGTGTGTTGTAAACAGCATCTGGGAGCGCTGCTGTCTGGGATCAGTCAGATCGGGCCTGTCAGACTGATCCCAGCGCAGCGTTTGTCCGGTTTTCCTGTACGGATGAGTGATGTCTCCAGTGCTAGAGAACACTGTTGATGTGACCATATGTTATGTAAAAACAGCGAGATCATGACCTAATCCTCCGCTGCTCAATATTACGCAATGATCCAGTAGTGCCATTCTCATCGGAGTGTCACAATGAAAATACGAAGAGATTTAGCACAGAATCAGACCTTTTCTTTTTCTGTCATTTTACTCTTTCCATGTCATGCTCTACTGTGTGATCAGGAGCTCATCAGGCAAAAGCAACAGGAATCTAGTTCCTGTCCTGATCAAAGTCATTGTGTGTAAATCATGTCAGAGATAAATCCATCAGTGAATGTGTCAATGGGGGGCAAATCAATTGACCGCATTCTACATCTGAATGTCTGTGGGAGGGAAATATGACGGTTAACCCTGTGCATAACCCTGTGTTTTTTTTTTTATAATCATGAGTTTTATAGCTATAATGTTGGTCATTTATTTAAAAAAAAAAACTACATAGACTTCTGAATAATATTTTGGCATATATATATATATATATATATATATGCCAAAATATTATTCAGAAGTCTATGTAGTTTTTTTTTTTAAATAAATGACCAACATTATAGCTATAAAACTCATGATTATAAAAAAAAAAACACAGGGTTATGCACAGGGTTAACCGTCATATTTCCCTCCCACAGACATTCAGATGTAGAATGCGGTCAATTGATTTGCCCCCCATTGACACATTCACTGATGGATTTATCTCTGACATGATTTACACACAATGACTTTGATCAGGACAGGAACTAGATTCCTGTTGCTTTTGCCTGATGAGCTCCTGATCACACAGTAGAGCATGACATGGAAAGAGTAAAATGACAGAAAAAGAAAAGGTCTGATTCTGTGCTAAATCTCTTCGTATTTTCATTGTGACACTCCGATGAGAATGGCACTACTGGATCATTGCGTAATATTGAGCAGCGGAGGATTAGGTCATGATCTCGCTGTTTTTACATAACATATGGTCACATCAACAGTGTTCTCTAGCACTGGAGACATCACTCATCCGTACAGGAAAACCGGACAAACGCTGCGCTGGGATCAGTCTGACAGGCCCGATCTGACTGATCCCAGACAGCAGCGCTCCCAGATGCTGTTTACAACACACTGGATGACTACACAGCAACAGATTTCTGTCACACATGCAGAGAATGTCACAATAGCATGCTAACATGCTACCCTCACAATTTTAGCAGCATGTGAATTGTGTAGAGCATATGAAGAATATGTTTGTTTTAAAGGAATAGTTCTCCCAGAAATGAATATTTGCTGCAAATGTTCTCACCCTCAGGCCATCCAAGATGTAGATGAGTTTGTTTCTTCATCAGATTTGGAGAAATGTAGCATTACGTCACTTGCTCAGCAATGGATCCTCTGCAGTGAATGGGTGCCGTCAGAATGAGAGTCCAAACAGCTGATAAAAACATCACAATAATCCACAAGTAATCCACACCACTCCAGTCCATCAGTTAATGTCTTGTGAAGAGAAAAGCTGTGTGTTTGTAAGAAACAAATTCATCAAGACGTTTTTAACTTTAAACCGACTAAAATATGAGTCTATAATACATAATATTGCTTTCTGACGTCAAAAAGTCATCTTGTCTGAATCAGGAGAGAAATCTGCACAGATCAAGCACCGTTTACAAGCCAAAACAGTCCAAAACAGTTCTAAAGAAATATGTGGATGGATTTTGATGTGAGAGACAACAAGGGGTGGACTTTATCACTGGAGGAAGTGCTATTATGGATTATAGACTCATATTTTAGCCAGAAGTAATGGTTTGTATTTAAAAACCTCTTAATGATATATATATATATATATATATA
>NW_015631052.1:198444-203911 GCF_001515625.1 Sinocyclocheilus rhinocerous | reverse complement strand
ACTTTATTTGGACAACTTTAAAGGCGATTTTCTCAGTATTTTGATTTTTTTGCACCCTCAGATTCCAGATTTTCAAATAGTTGTATCTCAGCCAAATATTGTCTATCCTAACAAACCATACATCAATGGAAAGCTTATTTATTCAGCTTTCAGATGATGTATAAATCTCAATTTCGAAAAATTGACCCTTATGACTGGTTTTGTGGTCCAGGGTCACTCACACACACACACACACACACACACACACACACACATACACATACACATACACATATATATATAATATATATCAGTATAGTGTTTCTTATGTAAGATGCTGAAAAAAAGAAAGATATTTTAAAAATAAAAATTAAGTCAACAAATAAATAAATACATAGATATAGTGTTTGGTATGTAAGAAACATACTTTAAATCAATGCATATATAAATAAATATAATGTTTAGAATAGCATATAAGAGACATACTTTAAAAATAAAATGAATCAATCAATCAATGCATAAAGAAATAATAAAAAAATGGTATATAAGGGACGCATGCTTAAAAAATAAATAACTGATGTATTCATTCAGCTTATTTTATTAATTTTTTATTTTATTATTTAAAAATGTTTTTTCTTTCAGGAAGTCCAGAACTCAAAACATGTGTGATATATAGTTTCAAATATATATTTAAAATGTTAAATCTAAATACATTACAATACAATACAATCTAAATATTTAGGTTTAGCTTTGGTCTTTTATGTTGATAGCCTACAGTAGTCTAATAAAAAAAATGCATAAAGCTTATGTAAATCTTCCAAATGTATTTTTTATGTAAATCTGGCAGTACTTGACCAGTTTTTCTTACACGTTTTATTTTACTAACAGCGCCCCATAGATATCAGGCATACGAACAAAAAACAGATGTCCACTGAAACGCTGGGTCACTGGAGGACACTGTGTCTCAAAATCCAGTGAGCTGCCTATTTAGATAGGACTTTAGGGACTGAAAAGTGTGCGTTGGCCAAAAATTCTGCTGCTTTGTATCAAACAAATGATGAAAGATGCTCACACGCATAAAATGCCCATGATATCCCAAAATAGCATGCGTAGTAAAACGCCTCAATGCAGCTCACGAGGTCTTGAGACGCAGCCGGTGTGTTGATGTGAGGGAGGAGCGAGAGAAGGAGACAAAAACATCCCGGAGACAGAGGGGGTGACATGAATGAACAACACTGAGAGAGAGAGAGAGAGGGTGATGCTAAAAGGAGCGGACGCGCTCGCGCCGAGTCACTCGTGTTGATCTCGCGCACGGTCCTTTATGACGTCACGTCCAGCGCTCGCTCTTCTGCGGAATGCGAGCGTCGCGAAGCTTCGAAGCCCCCTCCAGCCTCTCAGACGCTCGGTATGAGCCGGATTACGGTGGCGTCCGGATGACAGAATCCCGGTGGATGCGAGCGGACTGAGCTCTCCTGCTCCACGAGCCTCCACTGATCCGCGCAGCAGCATCTCCTCCGCCGGACACGACATGGACGATTCGGGAATAATCAGGCGCAGGCGGCTCCAGGTCAGACATGCACCCCTTCTGACACCAGAACCGTGTTCTCTGGACATGTACCAGGGTAATACTGTGGTCTCGGACCACGTATAGTGGAGATACAATGGTATTCTTTGAAGTACCTTGAATTAACATGGTATTTTAATAGGGTAAACATTAATTACTATGGTACATCATGGTATTACGGTCTGATTTGACCACATAAAGATAGGGGAACCAGTGGGGAGTGGTATTCTTTGAAATACCATGGTAAATGGACATGGTAATCCTTCAGTACCATGCTATTAGTGTGTTTTTGTAGTAAAACCATGTTCTCTGGACATGTACTATAGTAATATTGTGTTTTTGGCAATGTATTGAGGTAGTACCATGGTATTCTTTGAAGTACATGGTATTTTATTATAGTAAACTTAAATTAATATGGTACATATCAAAAATACCATGGTATTACGGTCTGATTGGACCACATAAGGACAGTGTAACCAGTGGGGAGTGGTATTCTTTGAAATACCATGGTAAATGGACATGGTAATCCTTCAGTACCATGCTATTAGTGTGTTTTTGTAAACATGTAGTAAAACCATGTTTTCTGGACATGTACTATAGTAATATTGTGTTTTTGGCAATGTATTGAGGTAGTACCATGGTATTATTTGAAGTGCCTTGAAGTAACATGTATTTGAATATGGTAAACATTCAGTTCTCTATATATCAAGAATACCATGGAATTACTATCTGATACTCCCATTACTACATAACCAATGGGGAGTGGTATTCCTTGGAGTACCATGGTAAATTAATATCATTGCATGCAGTATATTAACATGTACTGTACAATATACTGTAATAATACCATGTTTTCTAGACATGTACCATGGTATTACTGTGGTTTTTGACCAAATGAAAACATTCAGTACTAAGGAGTGTATCAAAAATACCATGGTATTGCTGTCTGATACTCTGGTCCTCATAAGAACAGTGTAACCAACAGGAAATTGTATTCTTTGAAATACCATTGTAAATGAAGGTGACAATTATTAATAGTAATACCATGTTTTTGAACACTGGCAGTAATATGGATTTCTTTGAAGTAGCATGTAAATACCATGGTATTTTTAATGTGATTTTCATTTAGTTGCATTTTTATAGAATACATGCCATCTGAGGCTATTTTTGAGGTGAAAATAATTCAGCCTCTTTAGTGCTGAGCATCTCTGATCTGCGATGATGAGATATTTGCATGTGTGTGTGTTAAGTGGGGTTTATCAGAATCTACTGCTTTGTCAGGACAAATGTGTGTGTGTGTGTGTGTGTGTGTGTGTGTGTCGACATCAGAAACTGCTTCTGTATCCAGGAGTTGCACAATGAGTTAAACGGTCTGATATGATATCACACACACACGCACGCACGCACACACACACGCACACACACACGCACACACACACACACACACACACACACACACACACATCAGTGGAGAGTCATTCATGAAGTCTCAGACATGATCAGAGAGAGACAGACCGTCTGTGTGTTATCTGAGAGTACAGTGAATCCTGAAACCTCTCTATAACATGTTTTTAGGACCATTAAAATTAATTCTGTTCATTTTGCACACATTAACTTCAGTAAATTTAAGCACATTTACCCCAAATTTGTCATTATTTTAATGCAAAAAATTTAATCTAAATGCAGCACAACAAATAGTTCCATTATGTACAAACATTTCACAGATAAAATATATTGGCATCTTATAGGTTTTCAAAGATTATTTGGCATTAATGAGAATCGGGTAAAATGAAAAAAAATAAAAATCAAACCAAACCAAAAAAGAATACATTGTATAAATATGAATATAACTAACATGCACATGCATTTTTAGACAATGCAAACATTAATCTTTCTGTAAACAGCCACATTTGGCCACAGAATTTGGGGTGAAAAGTGTTTCATTGTCATGAAAACAATGTCACAGTGCAAAAAATCCTAACGCTCCTAAAAATAGAATTCATTTATGCAAAATATAATTGCTTGGCATCTTGTTTAAATGTGTTTCAAACATGTGACATATTTTTCGCTTGGTGTGAAAATAATTGCCCTCAACGAATTTTCCTGTGTCCCTCGGGTCTGTCCCATTCAACACACACACACACACACACACACACACACACATTGTGTTGGTTATTCAGTTAACACCCCTCCCCGCTCCACTGCACTGTTGCTGCCATATGGTGCAACACACTGTCTCAGAGGTCAAAGGTCACTCCCATCATGCAGCAGGGTGCTGCATACATATTAAGAGCTGATGCAGGAGGGTTTTTAGGTGCATGCATGTGGCTCTAAATTAGACTTAAGTTGGATTTTTTTATCATATTTGACATGCATTTGTCATTTTCGGAGCTCAGCGGTGTTTGTCTCTGTAGTTGACCCTCAAAACTGGCGATTTTCGCTGTGACGCAGACTCCAGCAGATTTCCGGAAGTCGTTTAATTACTTAAGGCGTCCGATGCACATTTTCTCCTGATGCGCAGAGCCATTAGTAAAAAGAGTTGGAGGAAATCCTGAAAATGAAGGCGCAGCGATAAGTAAGGGGCTGTTTTGCGGACACTGGCACCGGGACGCTCTTAGGTTAATGAGGCTCAGATTATGGGGTTGGCGCGGGAAATGATGGGTTTGCATCAAACGGTGGGCAGGAGGCCCAGATAGTGCCATTTCATTACCGCTCAGACTGCTTTTTCAGCCCGTCATCATTCAGACGGATCATCTGAAATTATAAAGCGACAGTGATCAGACTCTATTCAACCTATATTAAAAAGAGAAATATAATATGTAGAAACAGGCTAAATATTTATGTTTTTTGAAGAAAATGAGCCTGTTTATGCAAAACTCATCAGTTGGGGTTATTATAGTTTAAATAACTAAAAGTAAAACCATAAAAAATATATTTTTTGATGCTTGAAATAATATATGTTAACTGAAATAAATTGTTAAAAAGGTTTTTAGAAAAAACCTTAAAAAAAGGTTTTTTTTGTTATTTCGACTTTTTTAAGCTATTTTTTATTTTCAGTTAATTTTACTAATACCATGTTTTCTGGTTTTTATGTACAATGATAATATTGTAGATTTTGGCCATATATAGAGGTAGTACCATGGTATTCTTTGAAGTACCTTGAAGAAACATGGTATATGAATATGGTAAACAGCACTATCTATCAATATATATTAAATACATATCAGTATATATAAAAAATACCATGGTTTTACCATCTGATACTCTGATTGGACCACAAAAAGACATTCTACTCTTTGGAAAACCATGGTAAATGAATATGGTAATCATTTATGGTATTAGTGTGCGTTTAGTGATAAGAATGACTAGTTAATAAAAATACATTTCGTCACTGTTTGTTCAGGTGCATTAACTAATCTTAAAGGGATAGTTCACCCAAAAATGAAAATTTGATGTTTATCTGCTTACCCCCAGGTCATCCAAGATGTAGGTGACTTTGTTTCTTCAGTAGAACACAAACGAAGATTTTTAACTCGAACCGTTGCAGTCTGTCAGTCATATAATGGAAGTGAATGGGAATCACGGCTTTGAGAGTGAAAAAAACATACACAAATAAAACCAAATTAAACCCTGCGGCTCGTGATGATACATTGATGTGAAAAGACACAAAACGATCTGTCTGTGCAAGAAACTGAACAGTATTTATATAGTTTTTTACCTCTGATGTACTGCAATGTCTGAACTGTCCTGAGCGCGTTCTCAACAGCAGGGCGTGAGGCGTCTTCTTCTTCTTCTTGCTTTACAGCAGATCGCAGACTTATAAGTGCATTACCGCCACCTATCTCTCAAATGGACCATTGACACTCTATCTACAATTTCAATTAGGAGTGTCAGTGGTCCATTTGAGAGATAGGTGGCAGTAAT
>NW_015631052.1:174939-195428 GCF_001515625.1 Sinocyclocheilus rhinocerous | reverse complement strand
TCACGAGCCGCAGGGTTTCATTTGGTTTTGTTTGTGTATGTTTTTTTGACTCTCAAAGCCATGATTCCCATTCACTTCCATTATAAGACTGACAGACTGCAACGTTTGATTTAAAAATCTTCGTTTGTGTTCTACTGAAGAAACAAAGTCACCTACATCTTGGATGCCCTGGGGGTAAGCAGATAAACATCACATTTTCATTTTTGGGTGAACTATCCCTTTAACAGGTACAAATCGTGATTTAAAAAATGTATTGATTTAGCATTAAGATTATTAAATGCTGTTGAAATTTTGTTCACTGTTAGTTCATGTTAATTGATGTAGTTAACTAATGTTAACAAATGAAACCGTTATTGTCAAGTGTAACCTGTTTGCCAGCATTTTTGGGCTACTTTACAAGGATATTCTTCGTGAAATACAATTTCTACAATACAACTTTTTAAACTCTGTAACTTGTATAAATGAATATGATCATGTTGTAATTTGGAGAAGTATTTCTATAAAATGTTTCATCAGACTTTGATAAATCTGCTGGTTGACACGATGAGCAGAAAATATATAGGATGTTCATTAGGAGCAAAACTTCTCATTGAGTTAATTTTCAGATTTTGACATGTTCAAATGATCAAATGAGTTCAAATTCACCAGTATGTGTTTTCCAGTTATGATATTGTGATAACTTGCTATGACGTCCCATCTCATGACTCATAACTGTAATGTTTTAGAGCATCTCTGTGTTGAGTATGGCTGACGGATGGAGAGAACGCTTCATTACCGCAGCTGAAGTGCTTTTGCTCGGCTGATCTCTGCTCAGAGTTTGGCAGCTTGTTCTCGATCAGCTCCATCCGTCCGCATGAGTTTGCTCTTCTCCACAGGGTTTCTGGGAAGCTTTTACAGCATTTAAAGACGGAAAACTCAATTACTGTCTAAAATTAAACACGTGAGTCACAGTGAAACAAACAGACAGCGCGAGTGTCTTTCTTCAGACTTCAGAGAAACTAGAGATGATGCTGCTTTACATGGAAAACTCATTTAATGAAGATTGTAATGCTCCGTGAATTCATGATGCTGTAACTGCATACATATTTTCATTGCCAGATGTTTTGGTATCATCACTTCAAACCTCAGTAAATTTAATTCAGTATTTTGGAAAAATAATTTTAATGAGAAAGGATATTTGTGTAGTTTGATTAGTCTAAATTACACACTGAAAATGTAAGCTGGACGTTTTCCATGAAATACGCTACTTTTATGCCTTGAGTTTAATTTAATTTGACTTTAACTCTAAGAAGAGCGTCAGTATTTTATATGTGTCTGAGAGCACTACCTGTTCAAAGAAAATAACAGGGTGATGTTATGCTAATTATTACAACTGTAAACTATTACAGCTGAGAAAATGCTTAAAAAACATCTCAAAACATTTGAGCAGTGTTGTTTTAGTATCATTGAGATACTATCGTAATGATTTACTTTAATTTTTTTTATATTTAGTAAAAGTTTAATCA
Source organism: Sinocyclocheilus rhinocerous (assembly GCF_001515625.1). NCBI lineage: Eukaryota > Metazoa > Chordata > Actinopteri > Cypriniformes > Cyprinidae > Sinocyclocheilus > Sinocyclocheilus rhinocerous. The sequence goes on along the minus strand of NW_015631052.1, from coordinate 193,923 downwards.
TTTTATTGCGTTTTTGTAGTTTTTATTATTTGTTTTTTATTTCAGTTTTAGTTTTAGTTATTTTATTACATCAAGTTAAACTAAATGAAAAAGAAATGTTGCCTTGGCAACTCACTGAAATAAAATAAGTTTAATTTTTAAAATTTCAGTTAAAGTTTATTTTATTTTATTTTAAGTTTTATGTTATATTTATTTTAAATAAGTATGGTTTTATTTTTTAGTTAGCTATAATAACCCCAGATTTGAGTTATACATTTGGCAAAAAAAATTACCATTATGCATATATAAAACAAATATTTTATTTATTATATTACATGTTTAAAGCAATGAAGGCACAAATTCCATGTTCTTACATTTAAATTCGATTTAAATCAATTATATTTGAAGTTTTGTTTTTAACATATTGCAAAGGTGTGGTTGCAGAAACAATTTAAATCAAAACATATTAAATATATTTTTAAATTACTGATATATTCATAGCTTAAATAATGAAGATTCATTTAAAAAAAGCAAAAAAAATAAAAAAAGCATCATCACTATATATTAATAATAATTCTTTGGTTTATTTTTATTCCCGAAATGTGGAAATACTAGGGATAAAAGTCATGCATGCTGCTTGTTTGCATGCAGCTTGCACATCTTTATTAAATGTGAATATTTCGGTGAAAGATCTTCTTCAACCATCATGTTTATGGTGAGTGAATTGCTCTGACATGGCTTTCACATTTTATACTCACTGTAGGCTATATTGGCTATATTGAACCAGCAGCTGTGTGAATGTATATGTGTGCTGTAATGCCCTTGGGTTGGCGATCTCTCAGATTATTTACAGTGTAATTGACCCGACGGGTCGGTCAGAGAGCGTTTAACCCTCAGCAGTGATTATTCACGGGACGAGTGGCGTAAATGTGTCAGTAGCACACTAACTGTTGTCATGGAAACACACGCTTTTATTGAGGATCAATACGAGAGCTGACGGCCGACGAGAGCGCAGAGATTTGGCGTTTGATCAGTCAGTCAATACAAAGTGAGTCTTCTGCTGCGGAGTAATAATATAGCTAAAAATACAACACCTCTGATACACACTTTTCCTTTTTTCAGATGCTGTCGAGCTTTTATATGATCAAACCTTGGTTTATTCTTGTAGCTGTTCATAAAATCTGTAAAATATTCTTGATCATGTGACAAATTGTGTATAATTATCCTCAAAATAATTCAACAATATCTGAAATTAGGCTTCCATTTCTTTATGCAAAATCAATGGTCTTATTTTTTGTTGTTGACATGTTTTGACAGGTTTCGTCTCTAGATTGTGTTTCACGTGGATCTGGTTTCCAGTGTGAATGTTGTAAAATGAGGCACATTTAAAATGTTAATTCTGAAAGCACATCAACGTCAAAGGACATCTGAACTGCTCGTATCGATTAGTGATGTCTGCCAATCAATGCTAATGATATTTGCTGACTAAAGCTGCTGCGAGCCAACTTTTTGTTGAATAACACGCATGAAATGTCTCCTATTAACATATTACACTGAACAAAGTTATAAACGCAACACTTTTGTTTTTGTCCCCATTTTTCATGAGCTGAACTCAAAGATCTACGACTTCTCTGAAACGCCTTTGGAGACGGCTTATGGTAGAGAAATGAACTTTCAATTCACGGGCAACAGCTCTGGTGGACATTCCTGCAGTCAGCATGCCAATTGCACGCTCCCTCAAAACTTGCGACATCTGTGGCATTGTACTGTGTGATAAAACTGCACATTTTAGAGTGGCCTTTTATTGTGGCCAGCCTAAGGCACACCTGTGCAATAATCATGCTGTCTAATCAGCATCTTGATATGCCACACCTGTGAGGTGGATGGATTATCTCGGCAAAGGAGAAGTGCTCACTAACACAGATTTAGACAGATTTGTGAACAATATTTGAGAGAAATAGGCCTTTTGTGTACATAGAAAAAGTCTTAGATCTTTGAGTTCAGCTCATGACAAATGGGGGCAAAAACAAAAGTGTTGCGTTTATAATTTTGTTCAGTATATATTTGTTACGGGGCTGTTGCAATCAGTGCTGTGTGCAATCAGTGTAATGAATGATGGGATATGTAGTCCGGGGTGATAAGCAACAGTGTGTAGTGCGAGAGTCAATGAAAATGGAAAGGGTGACCTCTGATGGCTAGCAGACGGAAGTTCATGGACCGGATACGTAACAATATTACTATGCTCAACTATAATTGGCTAAAACTTTAGCCAGGAAACTTTTTGCTGACTTCGGATTGGCTGAGATGTCTTTAGAAGGCGGGGATAGGAGAGTGATCGATGGGATGAAGCTTGTCTAGTTCAGTTCTGTATGGATGTAGTAAATGGAGTGGTTTTGTTTGGTAGAATGTGTTTAACATGTACGGCCTGTTTGTCTGCGTCTGAATGAACGTCTGCCGGAGTCTCTCAGAGAGACAGAGAGTCTGTCAGAAAGACGAATGAGAGCGGATTATGTGTTCAATCACAGAGAGAAATGAAGGACGGGAGCGCTGCCAGAAGAGCAGCAGCATCTCTCTGTGATCGGTTTGTTTGCTCCAGTGTGATTCGTCCACAGAAACCGAACGAACCGTCACGTCTGCGTCGTGTCCAGCGCTACAATAATGTGTCAAACTGTTTCAAATACAAACTCAGCGACATTCACGCACTTAAAATCCATATTAAATAGCTTCTCATTTAGTTTTCACATTGTTTTATCATTTAAATCATTCTTTTTGTCAGATGTTCTGCTTGTAATGTGTATTTGTGATGCTTACTCTGATATTTCTCCTTAATGACATGTATAAGTGTGACTTTATGTGAGTTTATCCTGTCTGATCTCTGTTTTCTCTCTGTTTTCTCTGTCGTTTTTGTCTCTCTGTCTTCGGCCCGGAAGGATCTTCCTCTGCCCCGTAAAAACAGCAGGTCAGTCTCTTTTCAGTCATAATAAATAGATAAATAAATGCTTCATTTACATTTTTAATTCGGATTGGAGGTATCAAGCTACTAAAATGAGTAGTTCCCTCCCAACGGTAAGTGTAGTAACTGTGGTATTTTAGAGATTTCTGTGGTCAGTTTTCATATGGCTTCATTTTGTTTACAGTATAAACTCAGCCCAGTGTTATTTTAAGATCACATTATTATAGTATGTGTTAATATTTTGAATTAGATTTTATTTTTCTGTTTTCGATTTAGTCGAAGGTTTAGTAATTCTTTTGTGTGTTTTTGTCATTTGTAGGCTACGTTAAAACATTGACTTCATTAGGTACTGCGTCTTATTTTAGTAGGGAAAAAAATTATACTAAACCATTTTATAATATTCAAATTATTATAAATAATTAGCAGTAAATATATACTAACATAATGTATATGTATTTTACAATTAAACTTCCAGTAATGTTAATTTGGCGGTTTTTGTAATTTGTATTAGTTTTTTTATGTCTATATAGTTTTTATTTATTTATTAGTTTATTTAGTTACTAATACTAATACTTCAAATTAAACTAAACAAAAAAGAGAAATGTTGTATTTGCATCTATCTGAAATAAAATAAGTATTTTTTTATATTTAGTTTTATTTCAGTTAACCCTTTTTTATTTGTAGTAAGTAAGTAAGGTTTATTTAGTTTTAGTTATTTTAGTACTTCAAGTTAAATTAAACTAAAATAGGAAATGTTGAGTTTGCAGTAAACGTAAATAAAATAAGTTAAGGTTTTGTAATATTTTTTTTATTTCAGTTAACATTGTTTTTTAAAGATTTATATAGTTTTAGATATTTTAGTGATTCAATTTAAACTAAATTAAAACGAGAAATTTTGCCTTAGCACCTAGCTGAAATAAATAATTTTAAGTTTTTGAGTTATTCTTTCAGTTAACGTTTATGTTATTTCAAGTAACGAAAATGCTTTTATGCTTTTAGTTTTAGTGTTAGTTAACTATATTAACTCTGACTCAACCTGTCTTTCTTTGTCAGGTTTATTTATCTTTCTCCGTCTCTCTGTCCATTTCTCTAAAAGCTTTCTTTTTTCACTCTCATTTACTTTTTTCCGTGAATCTCAGTTATATCACCATGACCTCTGGGAAAAAGCATATTGCACTTACGCTTTGAAACACACACACACACACTCAATGGCATCTTGTGAGCAGATGTGCTGCACCTGCTCCCCTCTTTTAATGCTTGTCTTGGTATCATCTGCTGCCCTCGAGATTTTACCCAGAATTCCCCCCTGCACTCTATTTTCCAGTGTGCAGGCAAAGGCAGACGTCTGAGCGCTCTCCATCTGATGATGTTTGTGATGCACGCTGCGTGTTTCTGAGCGTTCGGCTGCTTTGTGCTCTCAGTCATGCAGGGTGGTGTGTTTCGTCGCACTAAAAGGTGAAATGATTTTAAATGTGTTTTTCTGCACATGAGGATATGGCTGAGGTCACTTGTTTACCTGCAGCTGGCGACACACTAACTGAGTGACATCATTAGTGTAGTGAGTTTAACTTGTTAGTACATGTTCTGATTAATGCATCTGGTTTCATATGATATTTCATGTATATAGTGTATATATTATAGTGTTTGATTGAATTGAATGAAATTGTTTATCTTGTGTATTTGAGCCAATAACTAAGACTCAAAATTAACTACATTTACTTTTTGTTGAGTCTTGTAGAGGTCGACCGATATTGGATTTTACCGATACCGATTGTTAGTTTGGACCACCCTGACCGATACAGATTAATCAACCGATAGTTTTTAAAATGGATCCTGAACGAAAACTAAAATAGTGCTTTACTATTTAAAAAAAAAAACAGTACTGAACCATAATTTGTAAATGAATAGACCATTCTCAGATGCTCCAGCAATGGACGCAACCCGGAAAACTATCGGCAAGGACTTTTGCCGATAACCGATAGTTCCGGCAATCAACTATCGGTGCCGATTAATCGGCAAAACCGATACATCGGTCGACCTCTAGTCTTATGAGTGTTTTTAGTAACAAAGTCCTGTGAACATTTTTGTTTTGTAAATGACTTGTTGATCGTTTGAATGCGTTGGTGAAAAATGTATCTATTAGCTTGTAGTTTTTGTTTTAAATCCTCCATGATGATACAAAAAATGTCTCAATAGTTGTTGTTCTTGAATATTGATATTAGGAGGTACTGTCTCTTTAAGAGAGGTTTTTATTTTATTTATTTTTTTAAATGGAACAGTTTTTTGAGTATCATATTTTATACATTAGGCTTTTTTGGTGCATTTAGTCTTATATATAGAGAATATGGAGGGGGAAAAAAACAGCTCAGTTTTATTCAGAGGCCCAAACTGAGCAAAAATGTGCAATTTGGTGCCAATATTGGCCAAAAAGTAAGATGAGATTCTGATAGCCAGTAAATAAATGAGGTCTTTATAAGAGTATTGCAGATACTTACATAAATTATATAAATATCAGTTGTCACTCTATATCTCCCAATAAAATGTCTTAGTAAGATGATATTTAACTGCTTAGTTTGATGATCAAAACCTATAATGCAATGCACTACAATGATGATTGAGGGATTAACAAATAAACGTTCCATAAAAGATGAGATGATTTAGAGGTTTGTGAAGGTCATTCCTCCACTGAGGAACAGTGAAAGTAAAGCTTCTGGAAGCAAATGTTTAGAAGGAGCGCTGTATCTTTAAGAGCGGTACTGTGTATTTAATAAGGCCGCTCTCTCTTTAAGAGAGGGACAGGGTCTCGGGTCGCTCTGTTCAGGATGATCCCTAAAGACCGTTAATTAACCATCTGTCTACACCTGTGTGTGTGTGTGTGTGTGTGTTTGTGTTTGCTAGTGCTCTATTAGCTACTCAACATGTGCTCTGTCATGATGTCATCATCATTTTGTCAGTCTGTAATCAAATTAAAAGATCAAATGTTGCTTTTTGGGATTTTGATTTATAAATGAAATCTTTAAGGCTTTATTTAGTCTGTTTATTAAGCATTTTTTCAGCTCAGTGTAGCTGATTTCAGCTTTTACTTTCCTTGTGGGGACATTCACTGCTCACAATGAAAGCCTGACACACACACACACACACACACACACACACAGTAATGGTGTGTAATGGCTCTCATACAGTCTCTCAAGGCGTATCAAGTGTCTCTCTTTTACTCTCTCCTCCATTAGCTCTCTCTCTCTATCTGTTTATCTGTATCTCTCTCGTCCAGAGTGTCTCTCTGTTTCTTCAGAGCACCAGTTCACGCTGACTCAGATTGATGACTGTGGAAATGGAATTTTCTGTATCGCTCTTGTTCTGCTGCAGGGCACACACACACACACACACACACACACCAGTTTCTCTGTTCTCGGCTCTGATATGATTTTGTCTGAACATAATCTTATCTCACCAAGACATCTGATGATGTAAAACAAATCATCCTTAAAATAAAATATTCCTTTTAATCATCAGGGTTTGGGATAGGCAGTTGGTTGTATTTGTTGTTTAGTGAGGTGATGCATTTGTTTATTACAGTTCTTCTTTTAAGTATTTATTTTATTTGTATTTATTTTTTAAGTTTATTTATTTACATTTATTTATAAAAGTTTTTGTTTCATTTATTATTATTTGTTTTTCATTTGTATTTTATTTATTTTTATTATTAAATTTTTTTGTTTAATTTTAAAGTTTATTTCTTTATTTTTATTTATTAGTTTCTTTTACTCTTTTTTCAATTTATTTTCTTTTTTTAAGGTTTCTTTTTTCAGTATTTGTTTGTTTGTTTATTTATTTATTCATTCATTTAAAAATTTTTTAAATGTGTATTTTTTATTTACTTATTTTTTCATTTATTTATTTATTCAATTACTTATTTTTATTTGTATTTATTACTTTTTTTTTTACCAATGGTGTATTGTGCTGATCTTTAGCGGTTTCTTTATTTCCTCTGATTGTCTGACGTTTGATGTTCTTTAGATGTTTTATTAATATATTTAAACGGATGAATTCTCTGTTTGTGTGTGTGCAGTTGCCGCAGTAACCGGAAGAGTTTGATTCTGACCTCCACCTCCCCGACTCTGCCCCGCCCACATTCCCCGTTACCTGGGCACATCGGTGAGAGGCCACTCCCCCTGCTGGACAAAACACTTATACAGATACTGATGTGTTTGCTGATGCATTCTGCTTACAGACTCACTGATACGCTTTTCTTACGTGCTTGAATTTTGTTCATAATTGAGCATCCTTTGTTGTTTCTGTCCACACAGGAAGTAGTCCTCTGGACAGCCCTCGAAACTTCTCTCCCAGCACTCCGGCACATTTCCCTCGAAACTTCTCGCCCAGCACTCCGGCACATTTCTCCTTCGCTTCCTCAAGACGGTAAACAAACACACACACACACACACACACACACACACACTTTAGACTGGAAGTCTAAGACTGGAAGTCTAACAGAAACCCTTAGCTGCTGTTAATGCAGCTTCTGTACTGTTGTCTGTGCAGGGATGGGCGTCGATGGTCGCTGGCATCTCTTCCATCTTCTGGTTATGGAACAAACACTCCCAGCTCGACGGTTAGTGAGTTTCTCATGTGAACACGTGTACAGACTAGGGGTTGCACCGACTAATCGACTAGTCGACTTCAATGCTCTGCCATGATGCTTTAAGCTTGACATCGACTAGTCGATGGTCCTATAGAGGGCGCAACAGGATTAGAAATCTTTGAAGCTTTTACGCTCCGTTTCCAAACAGTTCAAATGACAAATAAATGCATACTCTGAAAGCGCTCCACAAGACATGTGTGATTATATTACTGGATGCTCGAAATTGAACGGGAGAATGCACGTTTTAAACAGCTTATTGTACAGGTAAGTTAATCGCCGTTCTAATCTAATGCGCTGCTGCACTGTAACACACACACATAGGCTACAGACAGTAGCGCGTACATCACGCGCACAGAATCATTCAGCGCGGAAATGTATTGTCAACACTGTTCTGTGATTTCTCAATAAAATAGCTTAGAAACTGAAAAGTTCAAGCATATATTTCTTAATAACTAAATTCCACAGCTTCACTACTAGTAGAGAGACGCTGCCAGGTAGAATTAATTCACACACGCAGTCGCTCTCACTAATGCATTCATATTAATGTAATCTTTACTGTGCTACTTTATCTGTATCCGATTTAGAACGAGCAGAAATCTGTGAGAAATATAACGACCCAAAGACAAAAGAACTGATAAAAAAGCTGTTATAGGAGCAACAGCCATGTGGGCAGCGCTGTGCGATATGCCATAGCTGTGCACAAGTTGTTTATCACAGCTCCAGACTTATTTGTTCATTAATGACGTCATCAGCGACTAGTCGACTTCGACTCGACTTTCATCACATAAAAGTCGACTTCAAAAAATCAGAAGTCGTTCAACCCCTAGTACAGACGTACATCGCATCTGATCTAGAGACGTCTGATGACAAACACACATCAGATGCACTTCAGAGATTCAGCTGTGGGTCATTTATGACGTGTTTGTGGCGTATTTATGAGCAGTGAACAAAACTGAAGACCGTTTTCAACTGTACAGTCAGAGACAGTGTTAGTTTAGTATTTTTTATATGCTATTATAGTTTTTCTAAATATTTTAAATGAGTTTGTATTTTAAGTTTCCATTTTTAAATTTCAGTTAATTTAGTAATTTTGTTGTGTGTTTTGTCATTTGTGTTAGTTTTTTACTTTTTAATATGTCTAAATAGTTATATTTTATATTATATCATATAAAGGAATATATTATAATAAATAATAGTTATTATATTATATAAAAATATGTTGGAATAAATAGCCTTGAATTAAATAATAATAGTTATTGTATTATTGTATATTATATTATATAAAAGTGCTTTGTAATAAATAATAATAGTTAGTATATTTATATAAAAATGCTTTGTAAAAAATAGTCTAAAATAAAAAGTTATTATATTATTTAATATTGTATTATGTGATATACAGTACATAGCAAGAATATATTTTTTTAAAACCAAGGTCAATGATTTGAAGTTTCTTTCTTTTTATTTATTTTTTTGTGTGTTTTTCATTTATAAATAGTTTTTTAAAGTTTCATGTAGTCTTATTTGTTTTTCATTTGTTTTTATTATAAACAAAATTGTAAAAATATAAAATTATTTTACGTGTTTCATTCTTTTTTTCATTTATTATTTGTATTTATTTGTTTGTTGAATTTTAAAGTTTCTTTCTTTATTTTTATTTATTCATTTAAATCTTTTCAATTTCTTTATTTATTTTTAAAGTTTCTTTTAAAATTATTTATTTATTCAAGTTTTCATTTGGGTTTTTTTTTTATTTGTATTTTATTTATTTATTTATTTTTCTTTCATTTATTTATTTATTTGTATATAACATAAAAAAAACAAGGTCAATGATTTGAGTTTACCTGCATTTAAATCATATCTGAAGCATAATTTTTTGTTAGTAAAAATGACAAGAGCTCAAATATGAAAAGCTTTTTTTAATGGTCAAAATTAGTGAACTTTTTCTAGATTAATTAATGTATGCTTAATGTTTTCTTTACACTGTTAAAAACAAATCATTTGCTATTTATAGGATTTTTTTTATTTGAAAGTCTAAGCATGTAATGTTTAAGTAATCAGCTTTTACTGTGAGATATAAAGTGCACTTCATCATGTAAATAAATTATCAAATGTCAAGTTATATAAAATTATTATTTAATTATATTATTGGTATGTCATGCTATAATGAAGTGTTTTTTTTTGTTGTTGGTTTTTCTTGTAATAATAATTAAGAAAGCATTATTGTGCTGATTGTTGTCTAGAGCAGTCTTCATGGCAGGACTGCATCTATGTTCTCTTAAAATGCTGTCTATGTAGGTGGCTCACTAGGGACTGGAGCCGATGCTTCCAGATAGTTTACAGCCTGTTCATGCCTTCACTCTGTCACAGTTTGGATGTGTTTAATGTCTGTGTTTATCTGCAGTCCTCCAGCTCGTCTCAAGAGCGTCTGCACCAGCTGCCGTCTCAGCCCACCATGGACGAGCTGCACTTCCTGTCCAAACACTTCGGCAGCACAGAGAGCATCACTGACGATGACGGGGGACGCTGTTCACCCCACATAAGACCCCGCTCACGCAGCCTGAGGTCTGCAAACACACACACTCACACACTCACGCTCAGGTGTGTGTGTGTGTTGCAGTATTTGTGTTTAACTCTCTCTCTCTCTCTCTCTGTTGTGTGTTCAGTCCGGGTCGCTCTCACTCCTGCTACGACAATGAGATCGTCATGATGAATCATGTTTACAGGGAGCGTTTCCCCAAGGTAACACACACACACACACACCTGTCTCACACCACAGCATCTGTCTACCTGTTTCTCACACCTGTCCACTTGTGAACGCAGAAATGCTGAACAGATTCTAGAATAATATTAAAGGGGTCATATGCCGGAGCGACGAGACAAAAACATTAAAACCCAATATAAACGAGGCACAGATAACTATAAAGATAACGATAAAGATATAGTTCTAGGGCTGGACGATATGGCCAAAATTGATATCACGATATATTTCTTAATTTCGGTCGATACGATATAATTCCGATATCGATATGAACACTATTTATCTGAAATAGAAATCTTTTGTAACATTATAAATGCCTTTATCAATGAGCCGTTTTAGGTAGGTGTGGCTGACTCTTATTATTTATAAAGAATATCTCTTTGGATTTGAGACTTTAGTCTTTGCAACTTTACAGATCTTCTTTATTCACCAAGAGCTTGTAACACTCTAAAGAGAAAGAAAAAATTGAAATCGCATCATATGACCCCTTTAATATAAATATATGTTAATATTAACTTTTCTAAATTATCATTTCTATAATTATCTATGGTAACACTTTACAATGAGGTTTCCTTTGGAAACATTAGTTAACTATATAAGTTAACATGAACAATACTTATATAGCATTTATTAATCTTAGTTAATGTTAAGTTACTGTAAATCAGCAACTTCTGAGCAGTAACGCTTTGCTGTGAGTGTACTTCATGAGCCTCGTCACGTGACGCTCTTCTCTAACATTAGCCGTCTTATGGGGGACTGTATTGATTTACTCACTCTCACACACACACACACACACACACACACACAGAGAGAGGCTTCCACTGGTGTCTGGTATTTGTCTCTCAGTTTGCTGTAAGATAAACACATTTATATGGTCAGAACAGCATCAGGTTAACTGAGGACGACTGGAGTAATCGACGGTGTAGAGATAAGAAATCAAAATAAAATCACTTTCTAAAAAATTAAAATATATAATCTTGCTTTGCACAACTATATATCATACATCAAATGTGTGCATATTTAAAATATGAAAGTATACTGTATATATATATATATATATATATATATATTTGTTCCTGTCAGGCCACGGCGCAGATGGAGGGCAGGTTGTGTGATTTCATCCACTCGTATTGTCCCGAGAGCGTTCTGCCGCTGGCCGACGGGGTCCTAAGCTTTATCCACCACCAGATCATCGAGCTGTCCAGAGACTGCCTGACCAAATCTAAGGAGGGGCTCATCACGTCCATCTACTTCTTTGAGCTGCAGGAGAACCTGGAGAAACTTCTGGATGACGTGAGTTCATCATCAAACCTGTGATCTCATTAAACCCGCCAAGAACGGTGCCTTTACTGTAATGTGAAGAAGTAAGGAAATATTATTTAACTTGTTTTTCTCTGTCTTTGTGTCTCTCAGGCTTATAAGCGGTCAGAGAGTTCAGAGTTGACCTTTGTCACTGAGTTGGTGAAGAAACTCCTCTTCATCATCGCTCGACCTGCTCGACTTTTGGAGTGTTTGGTGAGAAAATGCTTTCTTTTGCTTGTTCTTTTATCCATTCATCAGATAACATGATGCTTCAAACCCCTCTGTACAACAACAACACAGGCCTGATGTTTTCCGGTTTTCACTCCTACTTCAGAAAAGTATTTTAAACAAGAATTGCTGCAAAACACACAAAAGGAGAGAGAGCGAGTTGAACCTGCTGCTGCATTAGCATTTAGATTGGGAGCTGTGAGCGTGCTGCTGTTATCACTGACCTTCTGTGATTCACTGCCTGTAAAAAAACTCATTTGGAAATGCTCCTGTGCAGCTCCAGGATTAAACCACATGAACCATTCATTATCCCTGTTAAACAGAGATGCTCCCAAAATGAGAGTGTGTTCATGTACTTCAGCAAATTACAAATGTTCAGTGTAATTCAACTTTATTTTTAGACTGTCACAGAAACTGAACCCTAGTGCTGATCCTCAACCAAACAATAATGCCGCCTGAACCCTGAACCCAACTGAACTTGTATTGCATTTATGACTTATTTCAGAGTGAAACAGCATGCAAAAAACTATTCCAAACACCCTAGCAAACCTCATAGCAACATTCTAAAAACTAAACCAAACACCTCAGCAACCACATAGCAACACACTGAAATCTGTTCCAAACACCCCAGCAACACGCTGAAAACGATTCCAAACACCCTAGCAACCTCATAGCAACATTCTAAAAACTAAGCCAAACACCTCAGCAACCACATAGCAACACGCTGAAATCTGTTCCAAACACCCCAGCAACCGCATAGCAACATGCTGAAAACTATTCCAAACACCCTAGCAACCTCATAGTAACATTCTAAAAACTAAACCAAACACCTCAGCAACCACATAGCAACATGCTGAAATCTGTTCCAAACACCACAGCAACCGCATGGCAACACGCTGAAAACTATTCCAAACACCCTAGCAACCTCATAGCAACATTCTAAAAACTAAACCAAACACCTCAGCAACCACATAGCAACACACTGAAATCTGTTCAAAACACCCTAGCAACCTCATAGCAACATTCTAAAAACTAAACCAAACACCTCAGCAACCACATAGCAACACACTGAAATCTGTTCCAAACACCCCAGCAACCGCATAGCAACACGCTGAAAACTAATCTAAACACCCCAGCAACCTCATAGCAACACTAACAGATGTTGCTCTGACACGTTTTCCAGGAGTTTAACCCTGAAGAGTTCTATCATCTGCTGGAGGCGGCTGAGGATCACGCTAAAGAAGGACACCTGATGAAGACCGACATCCCGCGGTACATCATCAGTCAGCTGGGTCTGACCAGAGACCCTCTGGAGGGTGAGACCTCAGTCACACAACAATCACACAGCACTGATCCCAGTACAGCTGATCACTGAGCGACTGTCACGTCTGTGTTTCAGAGATGGTCAGTCGAGAGCATTATGACAGCGAGGGGCCCGTCACACCGGAGACAGACGAATCCGCAGAGGTCTGAACACACTCACACACACACACACACACAGCCCCGGGAAATCTGAAAATTATTGTTTGTCAGTAAAGTGTCTGTTACAAGATGATGATAACATCTTGTGCAAGAGTTTGAGGGGATTTTTCTCTTTTCCAGGGAAAGATAAAACCCATGAAGCCACCTGGAGAGGCAGATTTCCAGACCATCAAACTGATCAGCAATGGAGCCTACGGGTAAACCAGCACACACACACACACACACACGTTTGCTTCAATATCTAAATGGGTATATAAAGTTTAAAAGAACAGCATTTATTTGTAACTGAAAATTGTGTAACATAAGTACTGTCACTGTGGATACAAACGCATCTACTAAATAACCAAACACACACAGAGGAGTTGAGACACTGACAGAAGATACTGTGTGTTTCTCAGCGCGGTGTATCTGGTCCGCCATCTGGAGATGCGCCAGCGCTTCGCTATGAAGAAAATCAACAAACAAAACCTGATTCTGAGGAACCAGATCCAGCAGGCGTTTGTGGAACGAGACATCCTGACCTTCGCCGAGAACCCGTTCGTGGTCAGCATGTTCTGCTCTTTTGAGACCAGGCGACACCTGTGTATGGTCATGGAGTACGTGGAGGGTGAGACACGCACACACTTTTATTGCTCTTTTAAAGCTTTATTGACTGTATTGAGGTCTCAGGTATGTTTTGTTTAAGTACCAACTCTCAGATGTTTCTCTTAAAGTGCCTAAGAAATAAAACAGACCCAGATGAGTCACTCCAGTAAGAGTCTAGGGCCATAAAATGAATGTGGAAAGCAGCTCAAATCATTTGATGAGAAAAGATTGAGTTTGTGTTGGAGATCTTGAGCAAATCTGAGCACAGTTTGAGATCTCTTCTGAAACACCTGAGGAGGAGACACGTGTGAGATTACACACATGTGTGGATACACATAATGTGTGAGTCTTTTTCTCAGGAGAAACATCTGAGAAGCAGGAGGCTTCAGTGTTGTTGTCTAATGAGAAACAACTGAGATGTTAACCAGATCTCATCTGTGTGTTTCGTTTCAGGAGGCGACTGCGCGACACTGCTAAAGAATATCGGAGCATTGCCTGTGGAAATGGCGCGCATGTACTTCGCTGAAACCGTCCTGGCTCTCGAATACATACATAATTATGGAATCGTGCACCGAGATCTCAAACCGGACAAGTAATACGCCAATAACAGTTAAAATAATTTTGAATTATATGTAATGACAATGGCAGGGAGCCTGTCATTTACTAAGTGACCGTGCACAGTCAATTAAATGATTGCTGGGATTCATTTGCCATCTGTTGGGCAATGACATACAGCATTTCCTGTGTGAGATTAATGAAATTGTTTAATTTGGACAGATTGTGTTATATAATTAAACACATGTCAGAAGTGCCACTCAGTGTGTGATACTGTAGAGACGGTCTCACATCATCTCCGTCTGTCTCTCTCTCTCTCTCTCCGTCAGTCTGCTGATCACGTCAATGGGTCACATTAAACTCACTGATTTCGGTTTGTCTAAAATGGGTCTCATGAGTCTCACCACAAACCTGTATGAGGGACACATCGAGAAGGACACCAGGGAGTTCCTGGATAAACAGGTACCAGAAAATACTTACAATATTCTGTTCTGTACATAGTCATGGTCAAAAAGCCACAAAACTACAGTTTTAATTTCATTGTGTGCCTATTTAATTTAGTTATTTTTTTATCATAAATATAATTTACACATTCAAGTTTATGATAAAATATCACTGATGAAGTGTTGATGAAGCCTGTAAGCAACACCTTCACGACATTCTAAAATGATTCCAACACCACCATACTGAAAAAAAAAATTAATTCCAAACACCATAGCAACCACATAACAACACACTGAAAACAATTCCAAGCATCTCAGCAACGGCATAGCAACACGCTAAAACTAGTCCGAACACCTCAGCAACCGCATAGCAAAGCACCGGAAACTATTCACAACGTCTAGGACCTGCCCTGAAAACTAATCCAAACGCCTCAGCAACCCCATAGCAACACTCAGAAAACTATTCCAAACACCTTAGCAACTGCATAGCAACAAGCTGAAAACTATTCCAAACACCTCCGCAACCGCATAGCAACAAGCTGAAAGCTATTCCAAACACCTCAGCAACCGCATATCAAAGCACCGAAAACTATTCACAATGCCTATGAACCACGCTGAAAACTATTCTGAATGCCTCAGCAACCACGTACCAACAGGCTGAAAGCTAGTCTAAACACCTGAGCAACCCCATAGCAACACACTGAAAACTATTTAGAACACCTTAGCAACCGCACAGCAACGCGTTTAAAACTATTCCAAACACCTCAGCAACCGCATAGAAACGTGCTGAAACCGCATAGAAACGTTCTTTGACCTTTGACCCCAGGTGTGCGGCACCCCAGAGTACATCGCCCCGGAGGTGATCCTGCGGCAGGGTTACGGCAAGCCGGTGGACTGGTGGGCCATGGGCATCATCCTCTACGAGTTCCTGGTGGGCTGCGTGCCGTTCTTCGGCGACACACCGGAGGAGCTGTTTGGTCAGGTGATCACAGGTAAAGACACACCTACAATAAAAAAAATCTAATATTTCACACAGTGAAACAATCTCATGAATCTAAATAAAAAAGATGTACACAATGTAAAATGTGTGTGTGTGTGTGTGTGTGTGTGTGTAGATGACATTGTGTGGCCCGAGGATGATGACGCTCTCCCCGCTGACGCGCAGCACCTGATCTCATCTCTCCTGCAGACCAACCCGCTGCTCAGACTGGGCACAGGTGATGTCACACACCTCCAGTCATGTGACCCACTGTCACTAAATGCACGCTGATGTGCTCTGACTGTTAGAGCTGTTGACTTGGATTAGAGCTGTATTATAACACTGATAATTTGACGATCAAAAATTATGATTAAAAAGAAGAATAGCTCAAAACTCAAGCCCTTAAACCTACTTTTTGAACGGCAATCCATTCGTTGACAGTATAACAAGTGAAAAGGTCCCATGGACTTAACAACATGACAACAACATAGCCTCGCATCGCTTAGCAACCACTCAGAACCACCTGGCAACCACATAGTAGCACACTTAAAGTAAGTCATAACTGCCTAAACACTAAAACGCCTTAACAACACCCTAGCAATCAGTTAGAGCACCTTATAAACTACCTAGCAAACACATAGTAGCAAGTTTAACACCACTCTCTGAACCACATAACTGCATAGCATGTATTAAAAACCACCCTAGCAACAGCATAGCAACCTCTTAGGAACCAACTAGCAAGTTTTAAAGAACCGCCAACAACCACATAACATGCACTAAAAATGTCCTAGCAACACCCTAGCAACCACATAGTAGCAAGTTTTACGCAACTCGGAACCACTTAACTGCATAGCATGCATTAAAAACACCCTAACCACTCAACAGTATAACCACTCAAAACACCTTAGAAACCACCTAGCAACACAAAGTAGCAAGTACAACACCACTCGGAACCACCTAACTGCATAGCATGCATTAAAACGCCCTAGCAACCCATATCAAGTTTAAAATCACTCAGAACCACCAACAACCACATAGCATGGGGAAAAACACCCTAGCAACCAACATAGAAACCACACAGAACACATTAGAAACCATGTATCAGCAAAACCACTCTGAATTACCTAACAGCCCCATATTATTCACTTAAAACACCCTAACACACCTATACCTAACAACTCCCTAGCAACCACTCAGACTATTCTAGCCTTTATATTCTAATGAAAAATATAAACATCTGTTTTTACTATTATTAATAGTTCATTTGATTATTGATCATTGACTGTCTTTGATCATATTGCTGTTGTTGGTCAGTAGAGTCAGACGTTCTCCACGCACTAAATGAAGTCATGTGTTTGTGCGCAGGTGGAGCGTTCGAGGTGAAGCAGCATCCGTTCTTCTGTGATCTGGACTGGAGCAGCTTGCTCCGGCAGAAAGCTGAGTTCATCCCTCATCTAGAGTCGGAGGAGGATACCAGCTACTTCGACAGTGAGTGATGGACGGATGGATGGAAGGATGGTGTGTGTGTGTGTTTGTGCTGTAGTCTGATGGTGTGCATTAGTGAGTAACTCATCCGTCTGTCTCAGCACGATCAGAGCGATATCATCACGTTCACTCGTACGATGAAGACGACACCAATGACGATGAGCCAGTGGAGATTCACCGCTTCTCCTCCTGCTCGCCACGCTTCAGCAAGGTGAGACCTAGATTCTGCTCTTTACACAACACCGAGGATTAAGGGTAATGTAGCCCATTCAAGGATTCATCTAGTGCATCTGAATCACAGGTGTACAGCAGCATGGAGCATCTGTCGCAGCTGGAGCACAAACCCGTGGTGACCCGCCGAGAGCCCAAAGCTCACAGAGAAGATCGCAGTAAGAGGGAAAGTCTGGGCAGCCTGACCCTCCGAGACAAGAGCTGGAGAACCGGATCCCCCGAGATGTAAGACAGACAGTACAACGACCTCCCAGAATAGCCCAGCAACACTCTAGTAACCACTTAGAAACCACCTAGCAACCACCAGAGCTGGGTAGTAACTGATTACGTGTAATTTGGATTACATTATCAGATTCCAAAAATTAAGTACTTGTAATTAGATTAAATTACATTTTAAATTGCTTGTAATCAGACTACAGTTACTTGATTACATGATTACATATTATTCACACAATAGCAATAAATTATTCCAGTCACTAGTCAGGGGGCGACATGGCATTTTAACACTGGATTTACAAAAATCATTTCAAGTTTTAAGTGCTTCAACATTGCACTAACTACTGATGAACGCATACATTTTTATTTGAATTATCACTCAGTAGGTTATTTAACCATGTATATCGTTTTGGAAGGCTTTTGTCTTTCAAAATGCACAAATTCACATTATTTCTTATTTGCATGTAATGCAGTATATTAATACAAGTATATTAAAATAAATATGTTAATAATTAAGTATCACATTTGCATGTTCATGGTTCTCTGATGTTGGTTAATGGTCACATGACATGCATGTAAACAAATAAAATATTTAATTTTTAGTAAGTGTTTTATTTTGATTGATGTTAATTTAAAATGGCTTTATTTAAAAAATTTTATTTAATTAATTATTAGCTTTTTCATTAAACTCACAAACCCCCTGCAATTCATTTACGAACCCCAATTTGGGAAACCTTCATGTAATGGAATGTTTAACATACTTCATGTTGTTAAAGGGGTCATATGATGCGATTTCAATTGTTCCTTTCTCTTTGGAGTGTTACAAGCTCTTGGTGAATAAAGAAGATCTGTAAAGTTGCAAAGACTAAAGTCTCAAATCCAAAGAGATATTCTTTATAAAAGTTAAGAGTCAACCACGCCGACCTAAAACGGCTCGTTCTAACACGCCCCCACATACCTACGTCACTATCTGGGAAGATTTGCATAACGCCGCCCAAACGTTCACGCAAAGAAAGAAGGCGTAACTTATATTCTCGCTGTAGTATTGTTGTTGCCGCCACCGCCATGTCGTGAAGGCGCTGTGTGTTTCGTTGTGAAAGCGAAACTACTTTATTTGGTCTTCCAAACGAGGACGATATCCGCTTC